>NW_022630151.1:1189171-1314081 GCF_010909765.2 Amblyraja radiata | reverse complement strand
CTTATATGCAGATGATATACTAATATATATTACAAAATTAGAAACTAGTATTCCAAACCTATTAAATCTAATAACTCAATTTGGTCAGTTTTCGGGATATAGAATCAATTGGAATAAAAGCGAAATCATGCCAATAACAAAATTTAATTTACATACAATACAACAATCCCCTTTTAAAATATTTAAAGATAAATTTAAATACTTAGGAATCTGGGTAACTAAGACATATACCTCTTTATTTAAACTAAATTTCCCACCCTTACTGAATAAACTACATAAGAATATTCAATACTGGAAAACACTCCCCATTTCAATGCTTGGGAGAATTAATGCTATAAAAATGATTTTTTTACCGCAACTACTGTACCTACTTCAATTAATTCCGATATATATCCCAAAAACTTTTTTCAAAAAAGTCGACTCCATTGCTACAAGTTTTGTCTGGGATTATAAGAATCATAGAATAAGTAAAAAACACTTATGTAACTCAAAGATAAATGGAGGTCTGGCTTTGCCAAATTTCTTATTTTATTTTTGGGCAGTCCATATTAAAAACATGAATTTTTGGCTGGAAGAAATGGACCAACAACCAGATTGGCTAATGATGGAAAAGGAAGACTGTCTACCTTTTGAAATTGGACCGATCATATTTGCCCCCACAAAACAGCACAAAAAAACCTATAAAGAAAACCCCATAATACATAGTGGAATACGAATTTGGAAACAAATAAAAAAAGATTTAAAATTGAATAATATACCACTCTGCCTTCCCATTGTAAATAATCCTATGTTCAAATCATCCTTTATGGACAAAGGTTTCACACAATGGAAAAATAATGGAATCAAAAATATAGGACATCTTTATGGGAAAGGTACTTTTCTTTCATTTCAAGAGTTACAACTGAATTATGGACTGCACTCAAATAATTTTTTCAGATATCTACAAATTAGAGATTATGTTAAATCTAATACACAAATTTACAAGAATAGGGAATCAGAAATTCTTGATGAGTGTCTGAACAAGCATCCTAATACTGAAAAACTAATAGCTTATATTTATAACACCCTACTAAATAACGAGGTACCACCGACCGAACTACATAGATACAAATGGGAAATTGAAATAGGTCATCCTATCACGAAAGATATGTGGGACGAAAGTTTACAACAAATACATCAATGTTCATTAAATGCCAGACATATTTTAATACAATTCAAGGTCTTACATAGACTACACTTCTCTAAAATAAAACTAAATAGAATTTTCCCACAAATCTCTCCTATTTGTGATAAATGTCTACATTTAGAGGCTAATTTAACACATACTTTTGCAAACTGTATAAAACTTAAACATTTCTGGACAGATATTTTTGAAATAACTTCAAAAGTTATTAATACAAAACTGGACCCAGACACAAAATTAATAATACTTGGAATATCAGAACAAAGCTTAACACTTACAACAAACCAAAGAAACTTCCTCAATTACAGTATAATAACCGGAAAAAAATTAATATTAAAATTTTGGAAAGGCCCTACAACCCCCACAATCAAAATGTGGATTACGGAAATGTCGGAGACCCTATACTTAGAAAGAATTAGACTTGTCTTAATGGACAAACAAGATCTTTTCCATAAAATTTGGGCTCCATTCATTAACTATCTGAAGGGATAGACTGGCACAGCACGAGGACCCAGCTGAAACTTGAACTCAGGAACAGATGAAAAACTATACTCTATACTTTATAACCTACGAACCTATCTCCATTGATGTATCACAGGTAACCCATTCCACCTCCCTTGTTTTTCTGTTGTGTTTTTTTTTTTGCTTTCTTTTTTATTTGTAACGTTCTACCCTCTTTTTTTTCTCGCTTTCTATAAAAAATAAAAATACTAGAAGCAGAAGTAATTGATAATGGAAAATTTTAATAATGTATGACTGATGTATATGAAAAGTTTTTTTTCTACTATAATATGTAATTACATTGTATAATATGTCTACTTCTAATAAATAAATTTAAAATTTTTTTTTTTTTTTATTGTGTTTTTGTGTGTGTTCTTTATCATTATACCGCTGCTGACATATTCATTTCACTTGCACTTTATGTGCAATGTGACAAATAAACCGTATTGTATTGTATTGTATTGTATCATTGTAAAGCAGCTCCCTCGCTCTTTAACCTCATTCAAATGGGTGGAGGACGGGTTTCGTTACCTCGGCGTTTTTATTATCTGATATGTTCACCTATATCTGATATGTTCCGCAAAAACTTTCTGCCTCTGGTTGAGAAAGCTGAAAGAGATTTTGACCGCTGGTCAGTTTTACCGCTGTCCCTCGCGGGCCGGATAAATCTGGTCAAGATGGTCGTCCTACCCAAATTCTTGTATCTTTTTCAGCACGTCCCTATACTTATCACTAAATCTTTTTTTGATAAATTAGAAAGGACAATATCTAAATTTTTATGGGGTAGCAAACCGGCTAGAATCCGAAAGGCGATACTACAGTCTCCTAAGAGTGACGACGGCCTGGCACTTCCTGACTTCAGGCGATACTATTGGGCAGCTAACTTGCAAAAACTCCTGTATTGGATGAATGACGATTGCGACCACCTACCGACCAGGGTACACATGGAAAAGGCAAGTTCACGTCTCCCGTTCTGGTCTGTCCTATGCTCCCAAATCCCCCTTCCTATAACATCTGTGGGCGCAGGCCCAATTGCGTCCCTTTCGCTCAAGATATGGAGCCAACAGGAAAAACTTCGGTTTACAAGGCCCTTCCATCTTGACCCCACTGCTTAAAAATCACATTATTAAACCTTCAAGTACAGACCACGCATTCAAAACCTGGCATGGTAACGGTATCAGTAGTATCAAAAACCTATACAAGGGTGGCATTTTCTCGTCCTTGGCGGAGCTTTCGTCCAACTACAGCCTCCGAAACTCCCACCTTTTCCGTTTTTTCCAGATTAGGGATTTTGTGAAGAAGACATTACCCCATTTCACAAATCGCCCCCCTGAAACCCTGACTGATACCATCTTAGCTCTAGAACTCAACCGGAAGAAATGCATCTCTGTTTTGTATAACTTGTTAGAGTCGGTTATATTGAAACCTCATACCTCATTAAAAGCTGTGTGGGAGGGCGAGCTGAATACGAAACTAACAGACCAGCAATGGAATTCTGCCTTGGATTTGATCCATTCTTCCTCCATATGTGCCCGTCATGGCCTAATCCAATGCAAAGTCCTTCACAAGTCTACTACACAAATGCAAGATTATCTAGAATTTACCACTGTTAGGGACACCTGCAACAGATGTAATCAATCCCCTGCCAACCATAGCCATATGTTTTGGTCTTGCCCTAAGCTAGCAGCCTTTTGGAGGAGTGCTTTAACGTGATAAGCAGAGCCTATGGCCAGACTATTCCTCCAAACCTACTGTCAGCCATTTTTGGTATTCCTCCCAACACCAACCTCTCTGTTACGTTGAAGCGTGTCCTGGCTTTTACAACCTTGTTAGCCCGGAGACTGATCTTGCTTAACTGGAGGCTCACCTGTTCCCCGACACACGCCCGCTGGATTAAGGAGGTGCTCTACAATTTAAAGCTTTAAAAACGTAGGTTCTCTCTCAAAGGCTCTACCAAGACATTCCTAGACACATGGAACCCTTTCCTGGAACTTGTTAAATCTCTTAACTTGTCCCCAGATTCGGAAGAGGACTGAGTGCTTGCCATCACTGTCCTGCTTTACTGCAGCTGCTCCCCCCTTAGCCCCCCCCTCCCCACACTTATTTATTTAATTACCTACTTATTTACTGTTCATAGTGGGGGGTTTTTGGTTTTTTTTTTTCCCCCAGCACATTTTGTTTTGTTTATCTCTACGTATTTGTGTGGATGTGTACGTATGTGAGTGTTGTTTGTCCCGTTTGGTTCCGACCTGATTCGGGTGGGTTGAAGGTGGGTACGGGTAAGGGCTTTGAGATCTGCTTACATACTGTTGCACAATTATGCTTTGAGTGTCACTGTCTGTTATCATTGTATGTATGCAAATTGATGTGAAATTCAAATAAAAAGATTTCAAAATAAAAAAAGAGATGAAGGCTGCATCATTGGGGTCATGGGGTGGAGAATGTGTGGGGTGGCATCTGTTATGTGCCACAGAGCTGTAACAGATATTTATGTTGGCTCATGGACTCGCCAGCCGCCTGTCACTTCTGCAGCGAGGAAGAGACCGTGTTCCATGTCTACATGCAGCCCGTTTGACTATCTGAAAGGGATGCTCCTCAAGTTTTGGCTGCACTTTAACCCCACGCTCCTGATCTTTGGTCACCCAGTAGAGGGGATAGGGTCGTTAGGGAGGGGGCATCACCCTGACGGTTTGCTCTTGGACCTGGCCAACATGGCCATTCGTGGATCCAGCAGCGGGCAGTCAAGGGTTCTGCACGAGTCGACTGCCTGACCCTCTAACGGGCCTACGTCCATGACTGTGTGTCCCTGCACAGGGAGCAAACGGTATCCATGAGGAGTCTAGAGTCCTTCCGTGAACGCTGGTCACCACGGGGAGTCGAGTGTTTGGAGATGAAGTTGACAATATTTTAATTTGATAATTGTTTGATTGTAACTTGCCAATGGTAATCTTGATTTTATTATTATTCTGTATTTGTGTTTGTTTGAATGAAAGCTCTTTATATTTATAAAATGTGAAGGCTGCAGGTAGTTTTGTGACCACAGGGAAGACAAAGGAAGAGGCACACAGTACAGGCAGTACTGTCGCCATTGCCCTCAGTAACACATTTCAGAAACTGTTGGGGGAAGATGACCTTTCTGAAGGCAGCAGCAGTGGCCATGTCCGTGGCATCAAATCAATTCTGCATGAATACATCATCTTCACCGCATAATGAATCAAATCAACTTCGCACCAGCAAAATGACTCAAAACTGACTTGCTTCAACAACCATCACTAGAATGGACTGTGACAATGCATCTTCCCTAAGTGGGAGTACTGACCACTACACAATTGCTGGGAAGTCAAACCAAGAACATACTCCATGTTATGTGGCACTACACTCATGCTAAATGGGATGGAGTCCGAATAAATCTGGAGGCTCAATACTTGGTATGCACGAGTTTACTGGTTTTGATTTGGCCTCTTTGGCCTGAAATGTTAACTCTGTTACTCTTCTCACAGATGTTCACTGGTCTGCTGAGTGTTTCCCGCATTTTCTGTTTCTTTGAGTTTCTATCAGAAAGTCAACAGCTGCAGGTTCCTGGGTCAGGAATCTTCATATTTCTGAAGATCTGTCCTGAGCTTGGTACATTGATGTAATCACAAGGCAAGCTCATCAACAACTGTACTTCCTTGGAAGATTGAGGATATTTGTTATGTCAACAAATACTCCATTGCAGGTCCACAGATAGAGATTACACTGACTGGTTGCATTGCGGCCTGGTTTCGCAAATCAAACGCCCAGGAATGGAGATTACAGAGTGCTGTAGACACTGCCTAGATCATCACAGGTACTACATCCCTAACGTCAAAAGGATGTGTTGGAGGCACTGCCACAAAAAGGACAGTCACTGTCATCAAAGACCCACACCTCCCTGGCCTTGTTCTTATTTCACGCCTACCACCAGGAAAGTGGTACAGGAGCCTGAAAACCATGACCTCCAGGTCAAGACTAGCAGCAACCATCGCACTATATATCACAAACCTCGTCAACTTTAAACCAGTCCTGCAATGGACCAGAACTTTACTTCATTCGATACCAGATCCACGCTCTCAACAAACGCTTCTTTGCCTATCTGGGCTGCACTGAAGATCACAAGCTTGCACGTCTCCAGACCAGTCCCTCCATTGACACTCCTCACATCGACCGCTGCAGCTCCACTACTGTACCATGCCACCTGCCCTACCACCATGGGGCTAAGACACGCAATGCCATAGCTGCCAAGAGGAGCAGCACCCACATCCACCACCGCTACATTGACGACTGGATTGGTGCTACCATCCTGCACTCAAGATACACTTGGACCATCTCCTACATCTCCCTACCTTTTCTTAATCTCACCGTCTCCATCACAGGAGATAGACTATCAACTGACAATGACTCCCACAGCTATCTAGACTACATGTCTTACCACCCTGCTTCCTGTAAAGACTCTATCCCCTACTCCCAATTCTTCCGCCTACGCCGCATCTGAGCCCAAGATGAGGTGTTCCCTACCAGGACATCCGAGATGTCCCCATTGATTAGAGACACCTCTCCTCGGTAACCCGCAGCTCCGCTCTTGCTCCCCTTCCCCCAGTTGTGACAGGGACAGAGTCCCCCATGTCGTCCAATACAGCAGATAATCCTCCAACATTTTCGCCACGTCCAACGGGATCCCACCACTAGCCACATCTTCCCAATTCCACCACTTTCCGCAGAGATCTCTGTTCCCTCTGTAACTCCCTGGTCAACTCGCCCCTTCCCAAACCTCCTCTTCTCCATGTACTTTCCCCTGCAACACCTGAGCAGGAGGCGAACCTATACTTCCCTCCTCTACAAGAGGAGCTAACACACTGGACAAGATGGCGGCGCACACAGTTGCGGCAGCTCAATTTTCTTTCGGTCGGTGCTTCGTGCTTTTTGTGTACGTGTTGTTTTTTGTCCTGTGTACTTTCTGTCAGGCGAACAACGTCTACAGCCAGCATGATCTCCTTAGGATTGGAGTTGGTCACGAGCGGAGTTTGTCCGTTCACACAAGGTCCCGGTGGACATAGCGAGGAGCCCCGGCTCTCCGTGGATTACCATCCCCGCGGGGAGGAGGCGAAGGCGGCGCAGAGAGAGAAGGCAAAAGCGAGGCTGCAGAGCCGGTGCGCTAGCCAGGCTACGGAGGCAGCCACTCAAACCACCGCTTCCCAGCCTGTTTCTCACCAACGCCAGATCCCTCGCTAACAAGATGGATGAACTGAGGCTACAGACTGCAGCTAACAACGCCGTGAAGGACAGCAGCATTCTGTTGATCACGGAGACCTGGCTTCATTCATTCATTCCGGACTCTGCTATCGAGCTAGCAGGTTACACCGCACAGCGTCATGACAGGACAAGAGACTCCGGTAAGAGCAGAGGAGGAGGGCTCTGTGTGTACGTGAACAACAACTTGTATACTAACACAATGATTGTAGACAGTCACTGCTCCCCGGACCTGGAGTATGTGACTGTTAAATGCAGGCCCATTTATCTCCCTAGAGAATTTACTGTCGTCATGATAACTGCTGTATACATACCACCGGATGCTAATGCTAACTCGGCTATCGGACATTTGTATGGTAGCATTAGCAGAGCACATATCCTGACGCTGTTCACATCATAGCAGAGGACTTTAATCACGCGGACTTGAAGGCAATGCTCCCCAAATGCTACCAGCATGTTAAATGTGCTACAAGAGGAGCTAACACACTGGACAAGGTCTACTCCAACATCAAGCTGGGCTACAGGGCTAGACCACTATCACACCTGGGCCAGTCTGACCATATGTCCCTGCTTTTAATTCCTGCATAATACCCCTCAGGAAAACTGCTCCTACCTTCACAAAGAACATCACAACTTGGCCTGATGGTGCCTCTCAGCAGCTGCAGGACTGCTTCGACAGGACCAACTGGGATGTGTTTGAACACCAGGACCTGGAGGTGTTCACAGACAGTGTACTATGTTACATTAAAAACTGCACGGACACTGTCACAGTGGACAAACGCATCCGGGTCTACCCCAACCAGAAGCCCTTGATAACCCGGGAGGTCCAGCGGCTGTTAAAAGTGAGGAACACCGCATTTAGGTCTGGCGATAGGGCTTTATACAGCACGGCTCGAGCTAACCTGAAGAGAGGCATCAGAGAGGCCATATTAGACTACAGGAGGAGGATAGAGGACCACCTGGACAGTAATAACAGCAGGCAGGTGTGGCAGGGGATCCAGTTTCTCACCAACTACAAGACCAACCTTGGAGCTGCTGAAGGTGACGCCTCGTTGGCAGAGGAGCTGAACCTCTTCTTGCTCACTTTGAAGTGGAGGCACCAGAGACAGCCACATCACACCATATGGTCCACAGCAGCTTAACCCTCAAAATAGAGGAGCACGAGGTGAAGCGCACGCTGCGGGCCATAAATCCGAGGAAGGCTACTGGACCCGACAGCGTCTCTGGGCGCGTGCTGAAGGACTGCGCAGACCAGCTGGCTGGAGTCTTTACGAGGATTTTCAACCAGTCTCTGGCCCAGTCCACTGTCCCACCCTGTCTGAAGTCCTCCACCATAGACCCCTTGCCCAAAAAACCCCACATTTCCAGCCTCAACGACTACCGGCCAGTCGCACTCACACCAGTGGCGATGAAGTGTTTTGAAAAACTGGTCCGGGGTCACATCACATCACTCCTGCCCCGAAGCTTTGACCCCCACCAGTTTGCGTACAGAGCGAATAGATCCACAGAGGACGCTGTAGCCACAGCCCTCCATGCTGCACTGTCCCAACTGGAGCAGCGGGGGAGCTATGTGCGGATGCTCTTTGTGGACTACAGCTCTGCTTTTAATACCATCCGTCCCCACAAACTGGTGGACAAACTGGGGGACCTGGGACTTCCACAGTACAACTGCATGTGAATAAATAGCTTCCTGTCGGGTCGCAGCCAGAGAGTCAGAGTGGGCCATCACACATCCACGGCCCTCAGCCTCAGTACCGGCTATCCACAGGGCTGCGTGCTGAGCCCCCTGCTTTACACCATCTATACATATGACTGTACCACAGTAACACCATTGTCAAATTCGCAGATGACACCACGGTGGTGGGGCTCATCTCTGGGGGGGGGGGTCAGTACGCCTACAGCGATGAGGTGGAGCAGCTGACAGTGTGGTGTGGAGAGAATAACCTGCTCAAAGACAAATGAGCTCATAATAGGCTACAGGAAGAAGAAAACGGTCATTACACCATTAATTATCAGAGGGGACTGTGTGGAGAGGATGGCGGATTTCCGCTTCCTGGGAATCCACATTGAGGAGGACCTGACATGGAACGTGAACACCTCTGCGCTGCTGAAAAAGGTCCAGCAGATACTGCACTTCCTGAAGGTGCTCAGGAAGAATAACATCACCCAGAGACTGCTGCTGTCCTTTTATCGGTGCTCCATAGAGAGCATCCTAACATACTGTGTATGCGTGTGATACACCAGCTGCACAGCGGCTAAGAGAAAAGCGCTCCAGAGGGCTATTGACAATGCCCAGAGGATTGTCGGCTGCCCTCTCCTCACCTTGGAGGACCTACACAGTTCCCACTGTCTCAAGAAATCCCAGAACATTATAAAGGACATTTCCCACCCTGGACACTCCCTGTTTGAACTGTTGCCGTCAGACAGACGGTACAAATCAATGAGGACAAGGACAAACAGACTCAAAAACTGTTTTTATCCCACAGCAATAACTACACTTAATATAGCCACCAAATGAGCGCAGGTGCGCTACATACCAAAGGGATTGTGCAATCGACAGACGAATGTATAGTTGTGTGTTTATGCTTTTTTTCAGGTTATTTACTTTAGTTGTTTATTTTAGATATTTCTCTTTTACGTATCGTTAGCTTTTAGATGATGTGTGAATGGTGCACTAACTGGTTGGCATTTTTAATTTTGTTGTACATGTTTTACATGTTATAATGACAAATAAAGAACCTTACTTACTCCGTCCAAGGACCCCAACAACCTTTTCAGGTGAGGCAGAGGTTCACTTGCACCACCTCCAACCACATTTATTGTATCTGCTGTTCTAGGTGTACCTGTAATATGCTCTCTGAAAGTGAAGGGGGCCATTCATACATGAGCACATTCACATTTTCTGCAAGTCCATCCAGGTGTGGACTCTTATATATCAGCAGGTGTTCTGGTCCCCTTCACAGAAGACTGCTTACATCATAGAGCTCACAGTTCCATTGAGGAGGCCTATGAGCGTAAGAAGCTGCGTTACGCAGAGCTTGCAGCAGAGGCAACGCAGCGTAGCTGGAACACCAAAGTCTATCCAGTTGAAGTGGGATGCAGAGGATTTGTTGCGTCATCTACTATCAGACTGCTGAAGGAGCTTGGAATCCACGGTCAGGCTCTGCGGAAGACCATAAGATCACTCTCAGAGGCGGCTGAAAGAAGCAGCCGGTGGATTTGGCTCAAGCGGAAAGACCCATGCTGGGCCCCAAGTATTTCAGGGTGAATCTTTGGGACGGTTTGACACGGGACACGCGCTGAGGGCTGATCATCCTGCAGCGGGCCGCCCTTGTGGAGGGTGTATAGTGTTAAAAGGCCGAAACACCCAGTGATGCAAGGGTACACTACTGATGATGTGTCCTGTGCCCAACTGTCCTGAAGGTTACCCAGGCCAAGATTTATGTATCCACTCCCCCACCCCCCCCCCCCCCCCCCGGCCCCCCCCCCCACAGATGTTGAGCTTCTACCACTCTTAACAATCAACGAATGTCGTGAAATGCTCCCCACCTATTGGCACAAGGGACTTCTTAACATCTTGTCCTGTGTATTTGATTCTATCAGCAAGACCGAGCGCAGGTCTCCCGCCTTTGCATTATTATGGCTACCTAGTATTATGGTTATAAATGTATTCCATTTTTTAATTCATGTTTTCTCTGTGTGTGTGAGTCAAGCCTGTTAAGCTGCTAGCTGCAATAATTTAATCGTTCTGTTACCGGTGCGTACGACAATTAAACACTCTTAACTCTCCAACAATTACTGTGGGGCATCAGCAGAAATACAACCCACCACATTCTACAATGTCATGACTTAGCAGATTCCTCATTCTTCTCTTCTTTTCAGTTAAGCCAGCGGATCAAGACTGTTTTCAATGAGGAGTGCAGAAGGGCAGCTTCAGGTATGTCCAAAAATGATGACATGCCATCTCAGTGCATCTTCAATACCATGCATGATCCACAGTAAAAGCAGCACACGCAGGCAGCATCCCTGGAGAGAAGGAACGGGCCCCGTCCAAGGAAGGAGAAGGCCGGAGGCCCACAACAGCCTAGGATGTGTCGAGATGTGTCATAAGATCGAGAGCGTGGACTTTTAAAATGGCACTAAAATATGGCACCTCTTGCATACGGGCTCTGCAGACTATTTCCATACACTTGCTAATCGAGGATCAGGGATATGGCAATACTGTAAAGGACGCTTTGTGTCAAAAATAATTTCTTCTGTCCGACATAAGAAAAGGTTTTAAATTGAAGAAAACGACAAGGAACCAACGTTAGAAAACCTGTCTGCTCCGAAATATTCTCTTAAAGAAGCTTCTACTAAAAATGCTGGAGAACTATGTCACTGGGTAAGAACAAATCACTGCATGCATCTTTCTTCAAACTGTAAGCTTTTACTTGGTTTAATATGTAATGCATAATCCCCATTCAGAAAGAATGTGACTTGATTTGTATTTTACTGGCATCTTTAATTGCAGCTATCTAATTCATATTGCACATACCTGCTATGTTTAATTATTTCAATAGGCGAAGACAGTGAAACCATGCATCCTGTATTCATTGGAGTTTAGCTTGTATTCACTGGAGTTTAGAAGGATGAGGGGGGCTTATAGAAACAGGGGATTCCATAAATTCACAACTCTCTGGGTGAAAACGTTTTTTCTCACCTCCGTCTTAAATAACCTCCCCTTTATTCTAAGGCTGTGGCCCCTGGTTCTGGATATTGGGAACATTTTTCCTGCATCTAGCTTGTCCAGTCTTTTTTATAATTTTATATGTTTCTATAAGAACCCCCTCATCCTTCTAAACTCCAGTGAATACAAGCCTAGTCTTTTCAATCTTTCCTCATATGACAGTCACGCCAGCCCAGGGATCAATCTCGTGAACCTACGCTGCACTGCCTCAATCACAAGGATGTCCTTCCTCAAATTAGGAGACCAAAACTGTACACAATATTGCAGATATGGTCTTACCAGAGCCCTATACAACTGCAGAAGAACCTCTTTACTCCTACACTGAAATCCTCTTGTTATGAAGGCCAACATTCCATTAGCTTTCTTCACTGCCTGCTGACCTGTCAGCCAACTTTCAATGACCTGTGTACAAGGACACCCAGGTCTCGCTGCACCTCCCCTTTACCTAAACTAACCCCATTGAGATAATAATCTGCCCCCTTGTTTTTGCCGCCAAAGTGAATAATCTCACATTTATCTATTATATACTGCATGTGCCACGCATCTGCCCACTCACTGAACCTGTCCAGTTCACCCTGCAACCTCCTAACATCCTCTTCACAGTTCACACTGCCACCCAGCTTTGTATCATCCCCAAACTTGCTAGTGTTGCTCCTAATTCCCTCTTTCAAATCATTAATATATATGGTAAACAGTTGCGGCCCCAACACCGAGCCTTGCGACACTCCACTCGCCACTGCCTGCCGCTCTGAAAAGGACCCGTTCATTCCTACTCTACCAACCTATTTTCTATCCACGTCAACACCCTCAATACCCCCAATACCATGTGCTCTAATTTTGGTCACCATTCTCCCGTGCGGGACCTTAACAAAGGCTTTCTGAAAGTCTAGATACACTACATCCACTGGCACCCCTTCATCCATTTTACTTGTCACATCCTCAAAAAATTCAGAAAATTAGTCAAGCATGATTTCCCTTTCATAAATCCATGTTGACTTGGACTAATCCTTTTACTGCTATCCAAATGCCCCATTATTACCTCTTTAATAATTGACTCCAGCATATTTCCCACCATCGAAGTCTGACTTTCTGGTCTTTAATTCCCCGTTTTCTCTCTCGCTCCTTTCTTGAAAAGTGGGAAAACATTAGCTTTCTTCCAATCCACAGGAACTGATCCTGAATCTATTGAACATTGGAAAATGATCACCAATGTGCCCACTATTTCTAGAGCCACCTCCCTGGGGACACTGGGATGCAGACCATCAGGTCCAGGGGATTTATCATCCTTCAGTCCCATCAGCCTACCCAATACTATTTCTCACCTAATGAAAATGTATTTCAGTTCCTCTACCCCCTTAGAGAGTTAGCTCTCTCTAGTTTCATTGCATAGGCCTTGATGAGCGACTTGAATTCTAGAAATGGAGCATTAGTGTAAAATCAAATGCTGTTCATTCTACGTTATTGTGACATGAAAACAGCATGAAAGAAAAAGGTGCAAGTAGTTTTTGGCTTTTTGCAATCTTGCACGTAACATATGGTACAAGAATATTACCAGGAATTTTCAGTGCCATGTTAAATCATGATATGTGTATTAATATCCTCAATGTTGCTTCTTACTTTATAAGGTGAACATTTACAAAAAATAATGCCAACCTACTCATCATCCAGCTTGACTAGGTAAAATAAGCTGCAGGTCTTAATGTGTAACTTTTTAATGAAAAATGGTCTAACCTAATGTTTTATCATCCATCTGAAAAAGAAGTGGGAGGAGACACAGCCTAGCAAGTTAGATGAGCATACAGGCAAGGAGGTTTTATTGGCGGATGGGCTGATAAACACTGGAAATAAAAAAGAGACAAAGCTGTCAGATAATGAGAGAAAATGAGTGAAATACAATGCAGAAGGAGGGAGATAATGGGCTTATATTCACTGGAATGACGACCATTCTATTCCTTCCTCCGGTTCTGGGGGTATCCTGTGGCGTTAGCCAATACACGGGTCACTTATGGTCGAACCCTCGTCAGTAGGTACGAGGGCTGGTGTGTGACGTCATGAGCTAGAGGGAGTGTCCTGCTACTTAAGGTTATCTCACCTCGAGAACTTAGCGGTCAACAGGTAGCTGAGCCCGAGAATACAGCCTCGCTCAGCTACAGCAGCAATGATAATATAGTTAGCGCACCAACCTAATGTGTAGAACCTGAATAAACGACTGTTTGAACCTGCCTGACGTCTGGCCTTATTCACCACGTTTGGTGCCACTACAGGGGTAACTTTAACACACAAAGGGTGATGGGTGTATGGAACGAGCTGCCAGAAGAGGTAGTTGAGACTGGGACTTTCCCAACATTTAAGAAACCGTTAGACAGGTACATGGATAGGACTGGTTTGGAGGGATATGGACCAAACACAGGCAGGTGGGACTAATGCTGGGACATGTTGGCTGGTGTGAGCAAGTTGGGCAGAAGGGCCTGTTTCCACACTGTATCACTCTATAATCTTTAGAAAATGAATTAGTTCATGTCCAGCATTCAGCTGAATCTGGACGACATTCAGCGTAGACTAAACAGTGGCAAGTAACGTTCATACATAGAAGAATCAAGGATCAGCTCCAAAAATGGAGAATCGAACCGCATGCAGCTGATGTTCAATCGCATTAGCATTGCCACGTCACACCAACATTCTGGGGTGGTCATTGGCCAGAACTCAACTTGATCAAACACAATGACTGTGGCTACAAGAGGATCAGGGATTGTAGTAACCCATCTACTCATGTCCCGAAGTTTGCAACCAGATGCAAGGCAGGAGCATGATAGCATTCCATCCATTTGCATCAATTAATGCATCTCCAACAGCATTCCCATAGATGAGATCATTATTCAAAGCAGCCCACCTGTTTTGCATTCCACTGAAACAAGCTAGATATTCTTCCCCCACACCTCCATTGTGCTAGGACTAGCTTTTATAACTGACTTTCAGAACAAGAAGTCAACAGGACATTATCACATGTACTACGAGGCAGGTGCTCTGTCTTTTGTGAGACGATGACGGGAGCCAAGATGCCATCTCCACTTAAAAACTCATCCCTACAGCAATGATGCCTTTCGGAATACGCTCTAGTGCACAAGTATGTAGGTAAAGCGTGGCACCCAGGGAAGACTTTGTTCTTATAAGCAAATAGCATGGAGAAATGATTTGTAAGAACCAATAAACAATTGTGAAAATACCACAGCTGAGAAAGATGGGTATAGGATCAGGAACATTCAGGAGTTAATATACAAAACCAAAGGTGTATTAAAATGATGATCAATTGTGGTTGAGTTTCTGTTCCGATTGGGAGGATTAATTATGACAGTAACATGAATTAACTAATTTCTCCAACAACAATTAAATCACAATTGTCATAAGCAATTTACCAGATATGATAGTTCCCTACCTCCCAGTACGGACCCAAGCCAGACTATCGGTACCGACTGGCTATCTACCGGCATACACAACAATTCTCTAACCGGGCACTGAGATCTACCCTGGCCGCGATGCGCCGGCACCAGCAGGACCTCGCATTGACTCTCCCGTAACTTCGGGCCTCATTCACCCAGACCTGCAACGGACCCCAACTATACTTCATCCGCCGGAAGATCCACCTCTTCAATCAACGATTCCTAGCCCACCTTAACTCCACCAAGGACCTGAAATTATCCCGCCTCCAGGCCGCTCCCGCCGCCGACACTCAACCACCCCAATTCTGGCCCGCGCCGCCTGCCTGAGTCCAGGCACGCCATCTTGGCCACGAGGAGCGCCTCCAGTACTCACCAGGACACCGCCTTCGCCGACCTCCACGTCGATGTTGCCACCGACCTTCACCTGCCCACGGATGACGCCCAGCCTCGCCGGTTCTATGGTAATTCGGACTTTCTCCCCCTCGCCGATTCCTCCGACTATCGCCACCATAACGTGACAGCCGAACCTCGCCTACCCCCGGAACCGCCTAACCTCATCGCCGCACCGGGCCTATACGACATTCCCGCTGCACTGGGCCCGCCAAATATCGCAGCCGCAACGTACTCTCCCCCCGAACGTACTGCCATCGACTCACTCCGCAACAACCCAGACTGGGTTATCAAACCTGCCGACAAGGGAGGTGCCGTGGTAGTCTGGCGCGTCGATCTCTACAAAGCCGAGGCCACGCGCAAACTCTCGGACACCTCCTCCTACTTACCCCTGGACCATGACCCCACTGACATGCACCAGGCCACCATCTCTAGCACCATCACCAACTTCATCAACTCCGACGCCCTGCCCCCCGAGCCTCCAACCTCATCGTTCCCCAGCCCCGCACGGCTCGATTTTACCTTCTCCCCAAAATCCACTAACCTGACTGTCCTGGCAGGCCCATTGTCTCTGCCTGTTTGTGCCCCACCGAACTCATTTCTACATACCTCCATCCTATCCCCCTTGGTTAAATCCCACCCTACCTATGTTCAAGACACCTCAGACACTCTCCGTCGTCTCTGCGGATTCCATTCTCTAGATCCCCATCCTCTCATCTTCACCATGGACGTCCAGTCACTCTACACGTCCATCCCCCACCAGGATAGTCTCAAAGCCCTCGTCTTCCTCCTCGGCCGGAGGAGCAACCTATACCCGTCCAGTGGTCCTTACCCTCAATAACTTCTCGTTTGACTTCTCCCATTTCTTGCAAATACAAGGCGTAGTTATGGGCACGCGCATGGGCCCCAGCTACGCCTGCCTCTTTGTCGGGTGTGTCGAACAATCCTTGTTCGAGGCGTACCATGGCCCCATCCCCGACCTCTACCTCCGCTACATCGACGACTGCTTTGGTGCCACCTCCTGCACCCACACACAATTGACTGACTTCATCAACTTCACCACTAACTTCCATCCGGCACTCAAATACACCTGGACCATTTCCGACACTTCTCTACCATTCCTTGACCTCACTATCTCCATCGCAGGTGAGAGACTTCTGACCGACATCCACTATAAACCCACTGACTCCATCCCCTATTCCCAATTCCTCCGTCTACGCCGCATCTGCTCCCAGGATGAGGTGTTCCACACCAGGGCATCGCAAATGTCCTCATTCTTCAGGAAACGGGGGTTCCCCACCCCTACTATAGATGAGGCTCGCACCAGGGTCTCCTCCATACCCCGTAACACTGCTCTCTTTCCCCATCCCCCCACTCGTCACAAGGGCAGAGTCCCCCTGGTCCTCACCTTTCACCCCACTAGCCGGCACATACAACAAATAGTCTTCCATCAGTTTTGCCATCTCCAACGTGACTCCACCACTCGCCACATCTTACCATCTCCCTCCGTCTGCCTTCCGCAAAGACCGCTCCCTCGCAATTCCTTTGTCAATTCTCCCCTTCCCCGCCACTCCACCCCTTCCTCCAACCTCATCTATTGCATCCGCTGCTCTAGATGTCAGCTGATGTATATCTGTGAGACCAAGCGTAGGCTTGGCGATCGTTTCGCCCAACACCTCCGCTCGGTCCGCACTAACCAACCTGACATCCCGGTGGCTCAGCACTTCAACTCCCCCTCCCATTCCGTATCCAACCTCTCTGTCCTGGGCCACCTCCACGGCCAGAGTGAGCAACACCGGAAATTGGAAGAACAGCACCTCATATTCCGCTTGGGGAGTCTGCATCCTGGTGGCATGAACATTGAATTCTCACAATTCTGTTAACCCTTGCTGTCTCCTCCCCTTCCTAACTCAGCCCTCGGGCTCCTCCTCCTTTTTCCTTTCTTCTCCCCGCCTCCCCCCACCCCACTATCAGTCTGAAGAAGGGTTTTGGCCCATAACATTGCCTATCTCCTTCGCTCCATAGATGCTGCTGCACCCGCTGAGTTTCTCCAGCATTTTTGTGTACCTTACCAGATATGATGCTGAGTAATTTGAACTAATCCATCTAGTGTTGGATGCACCTGCACCAACAGTTACTTTGGGAGATGCAAGATCACTTCATGAGAGTGAATCCGCAGAAAGCACAGATGTGGATGGGGTCCCTGGCCAGAGTGTGGGAGTATCAAACACAATGGAAGCAAAGGATCATTGGGTATTCTAGAAAGGCGCTATATAAATCCCATCCATTATTATTATTATTATTATTATTTCTAATGCGAAAACTGAAGCCAGAGGGAGAAGAGCCATCTTGCTGGAAGTAAGTCGGCTTTTTAACAAGAAAAAGGTTTTAAAAACTATCGGGAAGAGTTGCAGTTTTTCAGAATTGCTGATTGTGGAGGCAGAACATAAGTGTGAAGCAGGTGTCCAACAGGCTTGTCTAGAGGGGGGAGGGGGAGAAAACAAAGCCTGGCAAGTGATCTAAAAGCATTTATTTCGAGAGATTTAGAATATAAAAACAGGGATGTAATGCTGCGGCTTTAGAAGGCACTGGTCATTTGGAGTATTGTGAGCAGTTTTGGGCCTACATCCGAGGTGGGGACCGACTGTGCCAACATCCAGAGGTGGTTTACGAGAATGATCCCGGGGATGATTGGGTTAACGTATGAGCGTTTGACCACTCAAGACCTGCTCTCACTGGAGTTTGGAAGGACGAGAGAGGACCTAATTGAAACTTTCAGAATAATGATAGGCCTGGATATGGTGGGTGTGGAGAGGATGTTTCCACTAGTGGGAGCGTCTCGGACCACAGGGTACAGCCTCGGAATAAAAGGACATACCAATAGAAAGATAAGGATGAATCAGGGAGTGGTGAATCTGTGGAATTAATTGCCACATGTGGCTGTGGAGGCCATGTCATTGGGTATACTTAAAGCAGAGATTGACATGTTCTTGATTAGGAACGGTGTCAAAGGTTATGGGAGAAAGTAGGAGAATGGGGTCGGGAAGGAAAGATAGATGAGCCATGATTAAATGGCGGAGTAGACTGAATGGGACGAATGGTTAAATAAACTCGAATGACTTTTGAACGTAAATGCATTTAAAATCGATTACTCAGGCTGGATACGTCACATTTACCACTCTGACGGTGACACAAAAATATCTAGGCTTTGCAAGTAAGGCAATTTGTAATGGGATTATTAGTTTAATTAAAGCAAAAGTGTTTTGCATATTTCTGACAGGAGTATTTTGTGGTATTATCAGATGCTTGTAATCATGGGAAATATTAATGCAGTTTGTCACCCATGTTTACATGCAATTCTACAGTAGTTTTTAATGTCCAATGTTCTAATGACAGTCTAGAGTTGTCTATGACGTGTCTGAGTCCTGTCATTGGTTGGAATGACCAGTAGCTAAAACCAAGCATTCCACATCACCTCATCAGTGGATTCAATGCTACACTGCACGATGTGCTGCATTAGCAACGGAGAAGGAACAGTAACCCAGCTCTCACCTTTAAAATTCCATGTAAACTAAATGGTACAATTTTATGGGGGATGTTGGGACAGAGACCGCTGCAGATGTACAAAGGCAATTTTTAACAATTGCAGAATAAGTTGGTTGAATAGTCAGTTTAAAAAAGGAACACTGAACCTTTGGAACAGAGAAGCAAAGTATAAAAGTAAGGTTGCTACGTTTTTACAAATCTCTTCTACACAAGTCTGTTCGACTGCATTAAACAACAAGAATGGTATCAAGATGAAAGGCTTCACTTCCATGAAAAATCCAAAGACAGTGGGATTGTCGTGCTTAGAGAAGGTTAAAAGAAGTGTTCATAGATCAGTCACGTACATACGGTTCTTGCCAAAGGCATAAAGGTTTCCAACCAAGGGATACTGATTTAGTGAAAAAGAATCAAAGGCAATACTTTTGATCTATTGCGTGAAATAGCCAGGCATGTGTAAAGTGTGCCTGGGAATCGTGAGACAATCCATTCATGACTTTGCTTGCCAGATTACAATTCATTCTTCATTACAGAAACTAAACAAGCATATGGCAAATTTGTTGTGCCTCAGCATTCCGTCCCTCCATCCTGAATGTAACATTATATTCCATGCCATAAATACTTTTCTATACCTCAATTAGATGATCAGCACAACATTCCTCTTCAAAGCTAAAAGCATAATAAATTCAGTTCCTCTAACATGTTTCTTGACATTAAATTAGACAATGACAGAGCAGTATCCAGGCCATCCCAGAGTATCAAATGCCCCACTTACGAGAAACCCATACATGCAGAAAAGCTCCAATATTAAATTCAAAACTCCGATGTACATACATACGTTCATTTCTAGGAACGTTAGAACTAGTTTTGTCTCTTTTAACATTATTCCTTCTTGTCAGCATTATGTGTTTTTTAATGCCAATCATTACTAAATGGTAAACATAGAGTGATTTTTGTCAATTTTCTGACGTAAAAAATCAACATCTGTTACTCAGGGGAGGCCTGTGCTCAGATTAATATATGCACATTTGCTCCGAATCCCTCATTAACCTCCCACCAAAATTCCTATTGAACATGGCAGTGAAAGTACCAACTGACCCACAGCATCCAAAAAGCCTTTTGGGGAGATCGCTCCAGGTTTCCACTGTGTTGTGTCAATCAGACGTCTTGCCAGTTTCAAGGAATCGTAGAGTTGGTGACATAGAAGATGGAGTCCATGCCCGCTGGAAAATAGCTGCCCAAATTCCAGAACTTGATCCGTAGCCTTTCAGGCAGACGCGCTGTTCATCATCTTCCAAAATTCCGTAGGTTGCAGAATGGTTCACACAAATTGGAAGAGAGCAAATGACGCCTCACTTTTTCTGGAGAGAGGGAGATAGAAAATGAGGAACTGCAGGTCAGTTAGGCTGGCATCAGCATTAGGGAAATGCTAGACTGTGGACTTAAATTAAAGATATGGTAGCAGGGCACATAAAAACTAAATAATTTAGCAGATGCCGCGCACATTTACAACTAGCACACCAAAGATAAAACATACAGCAGGGCTCGATATTAACGGTTGCCCAATTGCCAATGGCCACCTAAAGTGGGAATGATGGAAACAGCGTTCATCCATATATATGTTTTTAAATACAAACTTGGAGTCTTCATTGCTGTTCACGACACATACATCTAATCTGAATATCCGGTAATGTGGCTTTTTGACACCTTTAAACATATTGCCAAAAGAACATTTGTTGCAGTTATGTCATTTGGCCATCTCTTATAGACAATAGACAATACGCACAGGAGTAGGCCATTTGGCCCTTCGAGCCAGCACCGCCATTCAATGTGATCATCGCTGATCATCCCCAATCAGTGCCTCGTTCCTGCCTTCTCCCCATATCTCCTGACTACGCTATCTTTAAAACCCTATCTAGCTCTCTCTTGAAAGTATCCAGAGAAGCGGCCTCCACCGCCCTCTGAGACAGAGAATTCCACAGACCGTTCTTGTCAGTTAGTGTAATGTTTAACCTGTCAGGTGGGTATCGTCGGTTTTAGCAGCTATTATCATAAAATGCCTTTAGAAATTTCCTTGCAACCTGTATATTTAGTTGTGGATAAATTATGTGGGAAGCAAGTGAGTTTATGTACCAATAACGACCCATGCTATGGCCATGTCATGATAATTTTTGGTCCTTCACAGAAAACATGCTTGCATCAATCTGTAGTGTGCATGGTTAAGCATATATGCTACCATGGTCCAGGATTTATTGACACGGGTTGATCATACGCTGAATCATCCAACCACATTTGTTTGGAAGTAGAAAGAAATAATAGAAATTGCATTCATTGCAACGTGTAAAAAGTGTTGAGATAATGTATTATAATTTTGCTGCATGTCATTATGGGATATAGCATGTCTTGATTGGTGAACATGTTTAGTTTGTGACTTTATTTGAAGCAGAAATAATATGTGAATGCTTCAATGAGCATAATTTTACTTCGGAGTCACGTGAGTGACTACGTGAAGAACCCGCTTACGACGCATGCGTGTCATTACGCTACACGCATTCGAACTCGTCATTGCTGGAGGAAGGACGTTCCTCCCAAACGGCAGGGGTTGAACCTGCAACAGTAAGGTGAGGGAACGTCGTTTCTTTTACTTACCTTTTTTTATTTCTACAGAAGGCTGATGAGAACTGGCTGGGGAGAGTCTGCAGAACTGCAGGCAGCCAGCAACGGCCGGGGCACTGCTATCTCCCTTAAAACGGGAGCCGGAGCCGAATTCAGCTCCAGGAGCACGCCGACAGCGGTGGAGCATGTCTGGAGCAGTCATTTCCGACGACTGGGACTACAGCCCCACGGACCTATACATGGGTCCGAGGCGCTGGCAGGAGCGAGAATGCTGGCGGGGGAGAACCTGCAAAATTGCGGGCAGCCGGCAGCAGCAGCAGCAGCAAACGGCACGCTGATCTCCCGTAATGGGAACAGCTGTGCCCGATTTCGCTCCCGACTTCGCTCCCGCGCCGGCACCGGCCGGTCGGGAGAGGAGCAGCCGCGAGCGACCAGTGCCCGTGTGCATGGGGGTCGGTTTGAGCGGCTGGAGGAGATGGCCAGCAGCCGCGAGCGACCAGTGCCCGTGAGCACCGGGGTCGGTTGGAGCGGCTGCAGCATGACCAGCAGCCGTGACGGCAGGTGCCCGTGAGCACCGAGGTCGTTTGTAGCGGCTGCAGCATGCAGGGTAAAGAGCAGGCGGGAGCGGCCAGTGCCCGAGAGCATTGGAGCCGGATGGACCGGCTGCAGGAGAAATTAAGCAGCCGCGAGCGACCAGTGCCCGTGAGCACCGGGGTCGGTTGGAGCGGCTGCATCATGACAAGCAGCCGTGAGCGGCCGGTGCCCGTGAGCACCGAGGTCGGTTGTAGCGGCTGGAGCATGCAGGATAAAGAGCAGCCGGGAGCGGCCAGTGCCCGAGAGCATTGGAGCCGGTTGGACCGGCTGCAGGAGCAGTACCCCTTGTGGGGCTGCAGAGTGGAAATACTCCAAAGTGGCAAAGCCACAGTGGGCAACTAATAAGCCCCACAGCAGTACTCCTTGTGGGGCGGCACAGAGTTTCTCACTCATCAGAGGGGAACACCGAGATTCAATCCTGGGCTGGCTGCAGGAGCTGGAACAGGCGCAGCTTCAGGAGCAGCCGTGACGGCCATTGCCCGTGAGCATTGGAGCCGGATGGAGTGGCTGCAGGAACTGCAGCAGGAACAGCCTCAGGAGTAACGGCTTCAGGAGCAGTCGCGATGGCCAGCGATCATGTTCATTGGAGCCGGTTGGGTGCCCGAGAGCATCGGGACCAGCTGGAGCGGCTGTTGGAGCATGTAAGTGGCAGCTCCATGAGATGGAGACTATTCACAGAGGGGCAGCTAGTAAGTCCTACAGCAGTACCTCTTGTAGGGCTGCACAGTGTTCTCCCTCATCAGAGGGGAGTATAGGGGGTCAAGTTTGGGCTCCACTTGAACAGGGGAGCAGAACATACCCCTAGTACACTTAGGGTGCGGAAACCCTATGGGAAAACACTTACCATCAGGGAACTGCAAAACCTGAATGTTCCCAGTATCAACCTAAACATGGTAGGGCAGGGAATTGAAACGAAAGAATGTTCTAAGTCCTAACAGATGAAAACCTGGAACCTCCCAACCTCCAATATTAAAAGTTGGAGTCATCTTATCTTAACAGGGAAAGATCTTCACATCGAGGGAACTCTGGGACACATTAAGGAAGTCTTAAAAACTACTTCCTGAGAAATGTGCTACCCTCATCAGACACCGGCACCTCAGCGACCACGGAGGATGCCGAAATAGTAACTAACCTACTAACAGGAACCAGGGAGGTTGGTAGTGGATAACAGATCTATCTGTATGCATAGAATTATTCTACCGACACTTAAAATTCAGAAGTACAGGGGTATACCTTAGAATTCTTCATTCCATTACCCTCCAGTTCAGCATGTACCGAACTGAATGTTCATGCTTACAGGGAAAGAAACAACTAAAGCGCATGCTGAACTACAGTGCCCATATATTATAGGACTTATGGAGGACATCCACACGAATCACAGGGATTCGTGTCCTAAATATCCTTATCATAATTTAGAGGTGGTTGCCACTTCATCTTAGATTGACTAATTTGAATACTTCGTACTTTATATTCATTACAAATGGGAACCTTTGGTGCAACTAAGGGATTGATCCTAGGGTACTACATGGCAAGCATGGTATTAAAATACGCTTGCTATATAGGACTCATTGAAGGTGCCCACAGATGTATTTAACACAACAGATCGTCTGCGATCCACCGTTAACACACTTCACATGGCAGTAACTTTGCCGTAAGAAAGGGTACAGCCTTTATGGAGGCTTCCAGGGAACTAAACCAGCCATCAGACTGGTAGTAGAATAATTGGCACTAGGGGATGTGTGACAGCCACATGATATCGGACCTTTACATAATCATAGTACAGAGCGCTACACGCGTCACTCAAGAAATTATGTGGGGGTCATTCTGACCGACTTATGAAACAACCAAACACAGTTATCCGTCTATGGAACCACATACTGATGGGCCTTGGATTGGGATGCTACTAATTCCATCTCCAGCTGTGGGGGAGATGGAATGCTCAGGAGGCATCACTACTAACGTTGGGCATATATACCTGGGGAAGTGAGAGCTAGTCATGGCTTTAAGTCAAATAGTTTTGGGTTATATCACCAGTATATTAATCTACAAATTGACAACACCACCGGGGTAGCATATGTCAACCATATGGGTAGAAACATATCGACACCATGTGACTATCTGGCCAACAATATTTGTGAATTGAATTGAATTGAATCCTTCTTGTCAATGAGACCTTTCGGTCTGAACGAGATGTTGTTGCCTGCAGCCATACAAGTAATACTAGCAGCACACAATGGACATGGGCTGGCATCCGCCGCGGTGAGTTCACCAGGTACCTCCACTCTGTGATGCAGGCAATAGCCTTAGAGTCGCTATCTCTATTAATCTGGATTAACAGCGTATCCAGATAGAGATTGGATATCAGCTTCCAACTACCAGGAAAACTGAATTTAGTGGCAGACAACAGGTCACGCTAAGTCTAAAAACTCTGTATGGATGTTGGATAAAATATGTATTGCTGGAACAGCTGGTATGGAACACCAAATAACGACCTATTCACATCCATGCTCTTACCAGTTATCAAATTATGTTCTTGGGAGCCAGAACCTGGGGCAGTGGTTCAGATGTATCTTCGCTGATTGGGGGATCATTTATGCATCCCTCCATTTTGCCTCATCAGTCGGTTATTTAGGAAGAAACTATAGACTTCACGTCTCGGTTTTTGATAATACCTGATTGCCCAACGCAACCAGAGGTACTGGTGATATCAACATGGGTCAGAACCATACATCACCATCCATCATAGACCTAACTTACTGGGTCTTCCCGCAACAAGGGGAGTTACCCGTCACTATTATATATTAACCTATTTATTTAGAGTTGGAAGCACCTCTTCTACACCTGGGACTGACGGACCGAATGCGGAATTATTTCAGCAGGTCACAGACAGTCCACCTAAACATCAGTACTTGGTATCATCTAGTAATGGGAAGTACTGTCACAACAACAATCATTCACCCACAGATCTATGAACATCCCGTCTGTTCTGGAATTCCTGGCAAGCCTCCATTACGATGAGAGGCTCAGTCATAGAGCCATCAACTGCGCCAGAGGTGCTCTGTCAATATACCTGTTGAAGGTGTTCAAAAGGGAACTGCAGATGCTGGAATGAAGGTACAGAGCGGCACTCTGTTGGGACAAACCCTGGTAAACAAACTCAAGAGGGGCATTTTTTAAATTAGTCCCCAAGTACCAGGTACTCCCAAATATGGGATGTGAGCATTGGACTGACCATGTTAAGAAACTGGTCTCCAGCTACAGCTCTGTTCCTACGGGAACTGACTATGAAAACAGTCATGCTGATGGTCCTGGTCACGCCACAAGGGTCCAGTCACCACAGAAAACAAGGTTGGACAACATGATTAATTCATCTGGAATTTATGGTTTACATCAGTGTAATAGTCATACAGAACAGACAGGGGTCAGCAGGCCTAAAAAACAGAATTCAGGGTCTACCCTACAGATGATACTTGAAGTATACTAAGATCATCAGAGGGGAGGAATGTCACTTTAATCAGCTACTAACAGCCATTTAATACAGTGACAGTCCAGACCATCTCTGGATGGCTAAAACAAGTCCTAAATAGGCTGGAGTGGGAACTAGCATTTCAAATCTCACTCCACCAGGGCTGCAGCTACATTAGCAGCTATGAATTTGGACGTACCAATGGACCAAATCCTCAAGACAGCAGGATGGCCAACGGAGGAATTTTCCAACGACTTTATAACAAACCAGTCATTGAACCTGAAACATTTACAGAAACAAATTTAAGTTCTGTAATATAATAGGCCCATAAATAGGGGCAATAATTGGTGTTCATAATTTTACTGTTGGATTTCAATATCGTATTGATGTCTAATGTTGTTAACTCTACTCTCCCCAAAAATCAAGGCAGATGTGATGCATGGACTCGTTCCACGGCATGAAATCACAGAGCTTTAAAATCTTCACGTAGTCACTCACGTGACTCCGAAGTAAAATAGTAAGATTAAACGAGAACTTACCAGTTTGAAGTTTGATCCTTATTTTATGAGGAGGAACGTTGAGGGACTACGTGCCCTCCGCTCCCATCCTTGATCATAGTCTGAACTGGTATCTGTTGTCTAATCTTACTATGTTTAGTCATTATAGTTATCTGTGATTCCACACCGCTGCTTTGAAGAATGACACGCATGCGTCGTAAGCGGGTTCTTCACGTAGTCCCTCAACGTTCCTCCTCATAAAATAAGGATCAAACTTCAAACTGGTAAGTTCTCGTTTAATCTTACTATTCTGACTGGTAACTGCGCACTTCGTCCGAGCACATTACCGCACACGCCATGCAAGCCGTATTAAATGACCACCTAAACTGTCATTTGGCAACCGAAAAAGCTGCCTAGGTTGCCCGGTTGGCAACAGAGAAAAAAAGCCCTGATACAGTGCTGGTATAACACAGCAGGTCAGGCTACATCACTGAAGGGATTTAATAGGTGATTTTTTTTGGTTGTAATAGGGAAGGTGAGAAAGCTGGAAAAGATGTGGGAGGAGACAAAGCCTAGCAAGTTATAGGTGGAAACAGGCGAGGAGGTTTTATTGGCAGATGGGCGGATAAACATTGGAAATAAAAAAGAGACAAGGCTGTCAGACAATGAGAGAAAAGGGGTGAAATACAATACAGAAGGAGCGAGATAATGGGCTTATATTCAATGGAATTTAGACTGGGCTTATATTCACTGGAATTTCGAAGCATAAGATGGGATCTTATAGAAACATAACATAATTAAGGGATTGGACAGGCTAGATGCAGGAAAATGTTCCCCATGTTGGGGGAGAATAAGGGGTAGGTCATTTAGGACTGAGATGAGGAAAAACCTTTTCACCCAGAGAGTTGTGAATCTGTGGAATTCTCTGCCACAGGTGGCAATGTAGAGCAATCAAGAGAGAGTTAGATATAGCACTTAAGGCTAATGGAATCAAGGGATTATGGGGAGAAAGCAGGAACAAGGTTAGGATTCTGGATGATCAGCCATGATAATATTGAATGGTGGTTCTGGCTGCAAGGGCTGATTGCCTAATCATGCACATATTATCTATGTTTCTATATAGATAGGATGGAGAGGGTTAAAGAAGAGGGGGATGGTGGGAGAAATTAGAGTGCATCTGGGGGGGGGGAGGGGGGGGGGGAGAAAAGAGAGAACGGGGGGGGCACAAAAAAACAGATGCAGGCCTTGGCGAAACAAGCTAAAATGTTTGGTGAAATGGCCGTCTCGTCTACACAACTCTTAACCTGCAAAAGATACATCAGAACCAGAGATGTTTCGAAGGCCTTCATTAAAGTGCCACACAGAATCAAACAAAGTGAAAGGACCTAAGTAAAATGATTGATATATAACCATATAACCATATAACAATTACAGCACGGAAACAGGCCATCTCGACCCTTCTAGTCCGTGCCGAACACATAATCTCCCCTAGTCCCATATACCTGCGATCAGACCATAACCCTCCATTCCTTTCCCATCCATATAACTATCCAATTTATTTTTAAATGATAAAAACGAACCTGCCTCCACCACCTTCACTGGAAGCTCATTCCACACAGCTACCACTCTCTGAGTAAAGAAGTTCCCCCTCATGTTACCCCTAAACTTCAGTCCCTTAATTCTCAAGTCATGTCCCCTTGTTTGAATCTTCCCTACTCTCAGTGGGAAAATCTTTTCCACGTCAACTCTGTCTATCCCTCTCATCATTTTAAAAACCTCTATCAAGTCCCCCCTTAACCTTCTGCGCTCCAAAGAATAAAGCCCTAACTGTTCAACCTTTCTCTGTAACTTAGTTGCTGAAACCCAGGCAACATTCTAGTAAATCTCCTCTGTACTCTCTCTATTTTGTTGACATCCTTACTATAATTAGGCGACCAAAAATTGTACACCATACTCCAGAATTGGCCTCACCAATGCCTTGTACAATTTTAACATTACATCCCAACTTCTATACTCAATGCTCTGATTTATAAAGGCCAGCACACCAAAAGCTTTCTTTACCACCCTATCTACATGAGATTCCACTTTCATGGAACTGTGCACAGTTATTCCCAGATCCCTCTGTTCACCTACATTCTTCAATTCCCTACCATTTACCATGTACGTCCTATTTTGTTTTGTCCTGCCAAGATGTAGCACCTCACACTTATCAGCATTAAACTCCATCTGCCATCTTTCAGCCCACTCTTCCAACTGGCATAAATCTCTCTGTAGACTTTGAAACTCTACTTCATTACCCGCAACCCCACCTATCTTAGTATCATCTGCATACTTACTAATCCAATTTACCACACCATCGTCCAGATCATTGAGGTACATGACAAACAACAGTGGACCCAACACAGATCCCTGTGGCACCCCACTCGTCACTGGCCTCCAACCTGACAAACAACCATCCACCATTACTCTCTGGTATCTCCCATTCAGCCACTGTTGAATCCATCTTGCTACTCCACCATTAATACCCAACCATTGAACCTTCTTAACCAACCTTCCATGAGGAACCTTGTCAAAGGCGTTACTGAAGTCCATATACACAACATCCACTGCTTTACCCTCATCAATTTCCCGAGTAACATCTTCAAAAAATTCAAGAAGATTAGTTAAACATGACCTTCCAGGCACAAATCCATGTTGACTGTTCCTAATCAGACCCTGTTTATCCAGATGCTTATATATATTATCTCTAAGTATTCTTTCCATTAATTTGCCCACCACTGACGTCAAACTAACAGGTCTATAATTGCTAGGTTTACTCTTAGACCCCTTTTTAAACAATGGAACAACATGCGCAGTACGCCAATCCTCCGGCACTATTCCCGTTTCTAATGACATTTGAAATATTTCTGCCATAGCCCCTGCTATTTCTACACTAACTTCCCTCAATGTCCTAGGGAATATCCTGTCCGGACCTGGAGACTTATCCACTTTTATATTTCTCAAAAGTGTCAGTACTTCCTCTTCTTTGATCCTCATAGTTTCCATAGCTACTCTACTTGTTTCCCTTACCTCACATAATTCAATATCCTTCTCCTTGGTGAATACCGAAGAAAAGAAACTGTTCAATATCTCCCCCATCTCTTTTGGCTCTGCAGATAGTTGGCCACTCTGACTCTCTAATGGACCAATTTTATCCCTCGTTATCCTTTTGCTATTAATATAGCGGTAGAAACCCTTCGGATTTACTTTTACCTTACTTGCCAAAGCAACCTCATATCTTCTTTTAGCTTTTCTAATTTCTTTCTTAAGATTCTTTTTACATTCTTTATACTCCTCAAGCACCTCATTTACTCCATGCTGCCTATAACTATTGTAGATCTCCCTCTTTTTCCGAACCAAGTGTCCAATTTCCCTTGAAAACCATGGCTCTTTACAATTTTTACGATTTCCTTTCAACCGAACAGGGACATAAAGATTCTGTACTCTTAAAATTTCACCTTTAAATGTACTCAATTTCTCTTCCACATCTTTCCCATAAAACAAACTGTCCCAATTTACTCCTTTTAAATCCTTTCGCATCTCCTCAAAGTTAGCCTTTCTCCAATCAAAAATCTCAACCCTAGGTCCAGTTTTGTCCCTCTCCATAATTATATTGAAACTAATGGTATTGTGATCACTGGACCCGAACTGTTCCCCAACGCATACCTCTGCCACCTGACCCATCTCATTTCCTAACAGGAGGTCCAGTACCGCCCCTTCTCTAGTAGGTACTTCTATGTATTGTTCCAAAAAACTATCCTGCACACATTTTACAAACTCCAACCCATCCAGCCCATTTACAGAATGTGTTTCCCAGTCTGTGTGGAAAATTGAAATCTCCCACAATCACTACCTTGTGCTTACTACTAATATCTGCAATCTCCTTACATATTTGCTCTTCCAATTCTCGCTCCCCATTTGGCGGTCTATAATACACCCCTATAAGTGTTGCTACCCCTTTCCCATTTCTCAGTTCCACCCAAATAGCCTCCCTAGACGAGCCCTCTAATCTATCCTGCCAAAGCACTGCTGTAATATCTTCCCTGATAAGCAATGCAACACCTCCACCTCTTGCCCCTCGAATTCTATCACACCTGAAGCAATGAAATCCTGGAATATTTAGTTTCCAATCACAGCCCTCCTGCAACCATGTTTCACTGATCGCCACAACATCATACTTCCAGGTGTCAATCCAGGCTCTAAGTTCATCCACTTTTCTTACAATGCTCCTAGCATTAAATATACACATTTAAGAAACCCACCCTCTCTTATTCTCTGATTATTTTATTTTTCTTCTCTCTCCCCTACATTTTGGGTCAGAGTGCTACCATTCTCTGCCCCCTGCTTCACACACTGACTGCTAGCTTTCCCAATTTGAGTCCCTCCCCCCAACCATACTAGTTTAAAGTCTCCCCAGTAGCCTTTGCAAATCTCCCCGCCAGGATATTGGTCCCCCTTGAGTTCAAGTGCAACCCGTCCTTTCTGTACAGGTCGCACCTTCCCCAAAAGAGGTCCCAATGATCCAGAAACTTGAATCCATACCCACTGCACCAGTCTCTCATCCACGCATTTATCCTCCACCTCGCTCCATTCCTACTCTCACTTTCGCGTGGCACAGGCAGTAATCCTGAGATTGTTACCTTTCCAGTCCTTCTCCTTAACTCTCTACCTAACTCCCTAAATTCTTCTTTCAGGACCTCTTCTCTTTTTTTACCTATGTCGTTGGTACCTATATGCACCACAACCTCAGGCTCCTCTCCCTCCCATTTCAGGATTTCTTGGACACGTTCAGACACATCCCTGACCCTGGCACCAGGGAGGCAAACTACCATCCGGGACTCCTGTCTGCGTCCACAGAATCGCCTATCCGACCCCCTGACTATAGAGTCCCCTATTACAATTGCCCTCCTCTTCTTTTCCTTACCCTTCTGAGCAACAGGACCGGTCTTTGTGCCAGAGGCCCGGCCGCTGTCGCTGCCCCCAGGTAGGCTGTCTCCCCCACCCTTACTCAAACACGAGTACTTATTTTCAAGGTGTACAGCCACCGGGGTACTCACCAGTCCCTGCCTCTGCCCATTGCCCTTCCTAACTGTGACCCAGTTTTCTGTCTCCCGTGGTCTTGGAGTGACCACCTCCCTGTAACTCCTTTCTATGACCTCCTCGCTCTCCCTGAGCAGACAGAGGTCATCGAGTTGCTGCTCCAGGTTCCTAACGCGGTCCCTTAGGAGCCCCATCTCGACGCACATGGCGCAGATGTGGACGTCTGGAGAGCACTCAGACTCCATGACCTCCCACATCTGACATCCAGAACAGTAAACTGCCCTGGCCCTCATTCTCCCCCTTTATCCGAATACAATAAAGCCTTACCCGGGATACAAGCCAATCAGCTGCTTCCTCTGATCCTCTTCCACCAATCAGAGGCTTCCACCAGAATCCTTCTCTGGAAGTGAGATGGAACGTTACAGATTTGGGTAACTTACAGCTCCAGGTAAGTCCTCCTCTCACCAACGGCTCCCCGGGCCTCTGTAGAAGCAAACCCCGCGCTGTATTTATACTTACAGCTCCAGGCAACTCCTCCTCTCACCAACGGCTCCCCGATTGATGATACGCAGCATCTTGTTTACTGCTCAGGATGTGTCCAGGAATGGAATAATGGAGTGGAATTATGCTAAAATAGATCATCATTACTTTATTGTTTAGATATGTCAGTGATGACACTGCTTTGTAAGGAACTTAGCATGAGTCGCTGCCCTCTCCACTACTACACTGGGAACCTGAATGAGGGCCTCAGCCCTTTCCTGGCTCGCCACAGCTAAGAAGTGGTTAAAGTGACATATGGTTGGGTCTGGAATAAGCCATGGTTGTCTGTAAGGGTTGGTTGTGGGTGAAATGGAGAACCCAAGTATCTTGTTAAATTCCTGTAGTTCCCATCCAAATTAACTAATTGTTCAAAATTGAGGAGTGATTTCCAACTTTGGTACCACACCTGTTGATCATATTTGTATCCTCTCCAATGCTTCCATGTAAAGTCATACTTCTTTCCACATATGAAGCAGAATCAAAACTCAGTAACTTTGACATTTTAATTATAAACATAGAAACATAGAAAATAGGTGCAGGAGTAGGCCATTCGGCCCTTCGAGCCTGCACCGCCATTCAATATGATCATGGCTGATCATCCAACTCAGTATCCCATCCCTGCCTTCTCTCCATACCCCCTGATCCCTTTAGCCACAAGGGCCCCATCTAACTCCCTCTTAAATATAGCCAATGAACTGGCCTCAAATACCTTATGTGGCAGAGAATTCCACAGATTCACCACTCTCTGTGTAAAAAATGATATTCTCAATTCCGCCTCTTCAGAAATAATTACTAATCTATGTTGTCTTGAGGACTAACTTCTTGACAACTATAATGGATGGGATTTATATAGCGCCTTTCTAGAATTCTCAAGGCGCTTTACATCGCATTATTCATAAATTCTTCAGTCACACTCGGTGGCGGTGAGCTACTTCTGTAGCCACAGCTGCCCTGGGGCAGACTGACGGAAGCGTGGCTGCTAATCTGCGCGTACGGCCCCTCCGACCACCACCAATTACTCACACACATTCACATACAGGCAAAGGTGGGTGAAGTGTCTTGCCCAAGGACACAACGACAGTATGCACTCCAAGCGGGATTCGAACCGACTACCTTCCGGTCGCCAGCCGAACACTTAGCCCATTGTGCCATCTGTCGTCGAACTATGATTAGGAGTGTAAGATCCAGAGGCACTATAAGATATTTGTGATTGCAAATGTCTAGAATTGTTAAGTTTGTCTGGGTTAGGGGGTATTAGCGACAGGGAGAGGGTAGTCAGAATTAAGATTGTTTTCCCTCGAACTTCAGAGCTTTCACCGAGACCTGATAGAAGTATATAAAATGAGTGGCATAGATCAGATACAGTCAGAATCTTTTTAATCTGCAGAATGGAAAAATCAAATACTAGAGGGCATAGCTTTAAGGTGTGGGCTGCAAAGTTTGAATACAATGTGGAGGACAATCTTTATAGATCTATTTTTATTTCATTTTTTACACAGGTTGAGTGCCTAAGGTTGGGGATGAGATAGAAATGATAGTGGCATTTGAGGCTTTTTGATCGGCACATGAATGTGCAAGGAATGTAGGGATATGGATTAAATACACAGGTAAGCAAGAGATGGTCTTGGCATCATGTTCAACACAGACACTGTGGCCCAAAGGGTCTGTTCTTGTGCTGTACAGTTCTATAAACATGCTTACAGCATGCAACAATCAGACTACAAGAACATAGATTTGCTGTTTAATGATATTCAGTTTCAGCTTGATTAATAAAAGCTGGCTCTTCTCCGTGATCAATGGCAGTCGTTATTTAGACCAATGTCATTGAAAATCTCCCTGGAGATGAATTTGGTATTTGCCATTATTTTGCTGAGCTGGATGTTATGTTAACAAATCACTCACTAAAATAATGCACCAAATTACATGATGTCACAGTAATACAATTTTCAACTTTGCAACACTTGTTTTTCTGATGTGGCAACATTCTAGGCTAGCTATCTAAGAATCTAAAGGGAAAAAATGAATATTACAAATATACAAAAGACCATGAAGTGGATTAAAAGGTCCTAGCAAAAAACAAATCTAACATATTTATAGTGGGACAAAACCAACATTTCAAAAATGCAGCGTTGTGTTTAAAAAAAATATGGAAACACTAGAAGAGTTCTCAAAATGATTAAGTATCGGTAGAAAAATGTGAAATTTTACCTCGGGAAAAGATGAAAACCATAATATACTTTTCCATTTAGTGAGAGTAAAACAACTTTTACAAAGCTATCAATGAGATAACAAGTAGGTAATTTAGAGGCAATTTCCTTACACTAGTGCTAAGCAACATTTATTATGGAGAGGACAAGATTCACAAATTATTGCTAAATTAATCCATTTGTCTCCAAATTTATGAATATTAAAAGCTGGTTGGTGAAAATTTCTGTTAAAAATGATCAAGAAATTGAACAATGACCAAAACATGCAAAACCTTTCAGACAAACAAAGTATGTAATCTCCACTAAATGAGCAACATCCCTTCATTATCATTGACATTGCACCATCTGTTGCCTCATCTCTCCTATTGTTTGGGGGAACGTCCACAATGTTTTTCTTTCATTTGAAATATGGTGGGGAGGTTAAACGATGAGGGGCAAAGTGAATATGAAGTGATAGCTCCAGTGCAGTAACCAACACAACGGCACAGTAAATTGTACTCCTGTAATACATTGAAATAAAAGCTAATTCCAATAATAAGCTTTCCCCTATTTTACCTTGGACATCAGGGCACGAGTGTCGCATTTCCTGCCAATGTTCTTTAAAGAGGCAATCTGTCCATCCTTGACTGTGGAGAGAAAAGAATTTCTGGTATCATTGACAATAGCATTATTATACTGCAACATTACTGGAGAAACTCAGCGGGTATTTCCAAGTACTGTGGAAGCATGGGAATAATCTGTCTCTTGTCGAGACCCTGCACCAGGACTGAGAGTGTAAAGAGGAGATAATCAGAGGAGAGGGTGAAGATTTTACAAACAATGTGTGTCGTAGTAGAGCCGCAACAGTTGAATTTCATTCGAGGATCCTCTGGAATTAATCCAAAGCCAAGATATTTAGCGTCACTCAAAACTGCTTCCCAACTTAGTAGGCAGCGAAATTGAGAATCCTGCTGCTGTTATAGAACAGTAATTATCACTAGGTGCTGCAGGAAGCATCAAGGCCAAGACTAAACAACTGAAATGCAGTACTTTGATTCGCTCCCTGCTGGTTAGGGGAGTGAGTAAAACTATTTAAGATGCTGAACTCGACAATTAGTTATTTATGATTTTGTTTGCCAGTTCTATGGCATTCTTCGATATCCTTCGATTGACACCTGGATATGCAGGGAATAGAGGGGCATGGATCACGTGCAGGCAGAGGAGATTAGTTTATCTTGGCATCATGTTCGGCTCAGACATTGTGGGCCATGGGGCCATAATGTGTTCTATTCCTTTCTTTTAGTCAGTCAACTTTAGCTTAACAACAGCAACTTTGAGGTTGATTTGGCAACATTCAAATCAGTAACGTTGGCAAAAGTCTGTAAAAGTGTGTCGACCATCCGATTCGCTTTCAAGGACAACTTGTGCAAATTAATTTTAAACCATGTATAACCAGATTTTTAATTATGTAATTTATATGGGATACATAATCACATGGCACCTCTGAACCTACCTATGCAACATAACCGCAGCAGGGCTCCTGGTAAATCCTCCTCTTCGATCAGTAGTACAACCATTGGAGGGGCAGGAATCTGTAGCACAAATAGCCGATTGATATCACTGTACAGACTGAAGGAGGATGAAAGAATCTGGAATGAGTACATATTTTAATTCAGCGATAGTGATTCAGCAGTGGAAGTCTCACTCTACTATTACCACCATCGTTTGTACATGGTAGAGAGATGTGTACACTTATCCCCCATGACTGACGACTTTAGGGTGTGGGAGTAAACTGGAGAAAACCCAGCGAGGGCATGGGGGGGGGGGGAGGGGAGAAGGAAGGAACCAAGGCCGTGCAGCCAGCACCTGTAGTCAGGATCGAACCCGTATCTGTGGCGGCCGCAGTCTGTCTGTCTGTCAGGCAGCAGCAACTCCACCGCTGCGACCCCTCCCCTCCCCTCCCCTCGCTCTTCAGGCCAAACGCAGGGATCGTCCTTCACGGCCGCAAATTTTATTTCTAAACCAGTTGGTTCTCGCCGGCCTCGAGCCCCGTCCGCGGACCGGTGAATACGGACGTGGAGCAGAAACCCGCTTCACCCTTACCCCCACCGCCACCCCCACCCTCGCCCCCACCCCCACCCTCACCCCCACCCCCACCCCCACCCCACCCTCACCCCCACCCTCACCCCTACCCCCACCCTCACCCCCACCCTCACCCCTACCCCCACCCTCACCACCACCCCCTCACCCCCACCCCCACCACCACCCCCTCACCCCCACCCCCACCACCACCCCCCCCACCCCCACCCTCACCCCCACCCTCACCCCCACCCTCACCCTCACCCCCACCCCCACCCCCACCCTCACCCTCACCCTCACCCTCACCCTCACCCTCACCCTCACCCTCACCCCCACCCTCACCCTCACCCTCACCCTCACCCTCACCCTCACCCCCACCCCCACCCCCACCCTCACCTCCAACCACACCACCACTTCCATCCTCACCCTCACCCCCACCCCTACTTCCAGCCTCACCCCCCCACCCCACCCTCACCCTCACCCTCACCCTCACCCCCACCCCCACCCCCACCCTCACCCCCACCACCACCCCCACCCTCACACTCACCTTCACCTTCACACTCACTTTACCTTCATCCTCACCTTCACCCTCATCCTCACCATCACCTTCACGTCACGTGGTGACCGCATTAATGACGTCACGTGTCGCTCCGTCCGTTGATAGGGCGGGAAAGTCACGTGAAGTCCATTCAATGACGTGTTGGGGCGTCACGTGGTCCGCTCAGCGACGTCACCAAAGATACTAGAGGAGCTCTACCTGCCTGTGTAATATATGCAAAAATAATTTCATTCTGCAGTTGCATTTGTGACAAATAAACCACCATTGAACCCTTGTTCATACAAGGTGCCAGTGAAGATAAATGGTCTGTTGTCTTTTTTACAAAATTACATTTATTCAGCTATTTGCAAAATGTATACATTGAACTACAACAAAACACCCAGCATTTTCTCTATCCAGGTGAGGAGGGACTAAATGACAGGTGATTGAGTTGGAGATATAATTACAGAAAACAAAATGGAGCAAATGGCGCATAAAATGTATAACCAGGGGAGGCATGAGCATGGATTTGGGGATAAAAATGGTTGACTTGGAATTGGGAAGGGTGGGAGATGAGTGGATGGAGGAGGGGAAAGGAAGTGGTGGGGGGGGGGGGGGGGGGATTATGGTGTTTTGTTTTAATTTTGCATGTGGCATTCACTGCCAGAATGAAATGTAAAACCAGCAACACAGATTGTGATTTATCCATCTAACCTGTGGTCGTCAGAGTAGATTAAAAAGAAACATGAATGTTGCCATTCACGCCACCTCCTCCAATCTTTCAGCCCTCTAGGTTTCCAGTACATCTTCATACTTTGGTCTATTGCATAATTCCATTAGATATTTAACATGGAAATAGGCCTTTCAGCCCACCAAGTTTATGCTGACCATCGATCACACATTCACACTATTCTATGTTATCCCACTTTCCTCACCCACTCTCTACACATTCTGGGCAATTTCACAGAGGCACATTAACCTACAAAGCCAATGCATCTTTAGGATGTGGGAGGAATCCCACATGCTTGCAGGGAGAATGTGCCCGAGGAAAGTGCTCGAGGACAGAATCAAACACAGGTCTCTGGCGTGTGAGGCAGCAAGTTTACTAGCTGTGCCACTATATCTTGATTTCCAACACGCAAAAAATTAAACGTTGCTAACTTTGGTTACTAAAAATTAAACTATCTATTTTCAGTCTTAAATCTCTAAGTCACACTATGTCCCCCTTAACAGCTATGTTTAATTCACTTCAAGACTATGGTCGTAAAGTTGCTGCCTAACAGTGCCAGTGACCCGGAATCGATCCTGAATATTGGTGCTGTCTGTATGGAGTTTGCTCCTTTTCCCTTTGATCGCATGGGTTATTTCCGGGTTTCATAGAACTTGTTTCCTTCCACATTCCAAAGGTGTGCAGGACCCTTTATCAGACCCAACCCAAAAAGATTCTGATTGACCTGTTGATGCATATATACAGTGGCTTGCAAAAGTATTCATACCCCTTGAACTTTTCCACATTTTGTCACGTTACAACCAGAAACGTAAATGTATTTTATTGGGATTTTATGTGATAGACCAACACAAAGTGGCGCATAATTGTGAAGTGGAAGGAAAATGATACATGGTTTTCAATTTTTTTACAAATAAAAAACTGAAAAGTGTGGCGTGCAAAAGTATTCAGCCCTCTGATACCCCTAAATAAAATCCAGTGCAACCAATTGCCTTCAGAAGTCACCTAATTAGTAAATAGAGTCCACTTGTGTGTAATCTAATCTCAGTATAAATACAGCTGTTCTGTGAAGGACTCAGAAGTTTGTTAGAGAACATTAGTGAACAAACAGCATCATGAAGCCCAAGGAACACACCAGACATGTCAGGGATAAAGTTGTGAAGAAGTTTAAAGCAGGGTTAGGTTATAAAACAATATCCCAAGCTTTGAACATCTCACGGAGCACTGTTCAATCCATCATCCAAAAATGGAAAGAGTATGGCACAACTGCAAACCTACCAAGACATGGCCGTCCACCTAAACTGACAGGCCGGGCAAGGAGAGCATTGATCAGAGAAGCAGCCAAGAGGCCCATGGTAACTCTGGAGGAGCTGCAGAGATCCACAGCTCAGGTGGGAGAATCTGTCCACAGGACAACTATTAGTCGTGCACTCCACAAATCGGGCCTTTATGGAAGAGTGGCAAAAAGAAAGCCATTGTTGAAAAAAAGCCATAAGAAGTCCCGTTTGCTGTTTGCCGCAAGCCATGTGGGGGACACAGCAAACATGTGGAGGAAGGTGCTCTGGTCAGATGAGACCAAAATTGAAGTTTTTGGCCTAAATGCAAAACGCTATGTGTGGCGGAAAACTAACGCTGCACATCACCCTGAACACACCATCCCCACTGTGAAACATGGTGGTGGCAGCATCATGCTGTGGGGATGCTTTTCTTCAGCAGGGACACGGAAGCTGGTCAGAGTTGATGGGAAGACGGATGAACCCAAATACAGGGCAATCTTGGAAGAAAACATGTTAGAGTCTGCAAAAGACTTGAGACTGGGGCGGAGGTTCACCTTCCAGGAGGACAACGACCCTAAACATAGCCAGAGCTACAATGGAATGGTTTAGATCAAAGCATATTCATGTGTTAGAATGGCCCAGTCAAAGCCCAGACCTAAATCCAATTGAGAATCTCTGGCAAGACTTGAAAATTGCTTTTCACAGACGCTCTCCATCCAATCTGACTGATCTTGAGCTATTTTGCAAAGAAGAATGGGCAAACATTTCAGTCTCTAGATATGCAAAGCTGGTAGAGACATACCCCAAAGGACTTGCAGCTGTAATTGCAGCGAAAGGTGGTTCTATAAAGTATTGACTCAGGGGGGCTGAATACTTTTGCACGCCACACTTTTCAGTTTTTTATTTGTAAAGAAATTTGAAAACCGTGTATCATTTTCCTTCCACTTCACAATTATGCACCACTTTGTGTTGGTCTATCACATAAAATCCCAATAAAATACATTTACGTTTGTGGTTGTAACGTGACAAAATGTGGAAAGGTTCAAGCGGTATGAAATCTTTTGCAAGCCACTGTATATTATGATCACTGGAAATATTAATTCACTTCCTGTCACACAACTGAATATATACGGTACAAACATTGATGATCCAAATTATTTCCGCAAAAGTGTTTGCTTCCAGACCGCAATACCACCAATTTGCTAATGGGCGGAGATTTTAATTGTTACCTTGACCCATATCTTGAGAGGCTCTCCACCCTCAGCCCACCCACAATGGCATCTGTTCAAACATTAAACAACCTGATTAAGTCTAGAAATAGGTTCAACATCCAACAAACCAAGACTATTCATTCTTTTCTCAAATCACATGTCAGTGACTCTGCTCAGGAGCAAAAGGGAGAGAGGGAGAGAGGGAGAGAGGGGGAGAGGGAGAGGGAGAGGGAATGTTAGAGGTATAAAAAGGAGGCATGCGCCTGCTGAAGAAGAGCAAGGTCGTGGGTCCAAAGCTAGGGGGATGCCTATTTCGAGACCTTCCACCCTTAATGTGGTTGGTGGTCATTTACTAATTTCTTCTGGGCTGGAGGTTGGGCCTCTGTTTCAGGAATCTTCTGCGGGTAATACCAGACCAGATGATGCGGTAAGCTCCCCTGGTAGTGTGTCTCCAGAGACAGGGGATGAGCAGTCAGCCCGAAGGGGGTGGTTCGGGGGGCATTCTTGTTCCAGTCTGTGCTCCATATCAGAGTCAGTGGAGGTGCTGGGGGTGTGCTGCCTCACCAGCTGAGGTAGCAGGGGAGAGCCCAAAAGCAAGTGGAGATCCTCTGATTCCAATGCTTTTTCGTGAAGGTCTGATGGAGGTGGTTCCCGCATTGATCGCATGTATATTTCTGGAGCGTATGTTTCCCGTGTCTCAGCGGCCTCAATGCGGCTGGTGCCGTGGCCGGACCACTGTCTGGTGCGTGTGGACTTTAATCCGTCGCGTGCTCGGGCTGGGTCCGCGTACAGTCACTTTAACAGCCGGCTGCTGGAGGATCGGTGTTTCCGGGAGTCATTCAGCCAGTTCTGAGTGAAGTGGAGAGAGAGGCAGAGTTGCTTCTCTTCCCTTAGGCAGTGGTGGGATGAGGGGAAGACTCACATCCGACTCTTTTGTAAGGAATACACGTGGGGGTCGACCGGACGGCGGAACTCAGCGGTCGAGAGGCTTGAGAGGGAGCTGCTGGACGCAGAGTCTCACCTGGATCGGATGGGTGATGACTACTGCGAATGGGGAGAGTTTCAGGAGAAGGAGGAAGCCTTGAGGTACCTGCAGCTCGAGCGTTCCCGAGGCGCTTTCGTGCGGTCGCGGGTGCAGATGCTGCACGATCTGAACCGGGCTTTGCCTTTCTTTTTCTCTGGAGAAAGGGCGGGGAGCCCGCAAGCAGCTCGTGGAGCTGCTCGCGGACCATGGCTCCTCTGTCACTGATCCGGAGAGGATCAGTGCCTTGGTCAGGTCCTTTTATGGGTCCCTGTTCTCCGAGGATGGATTCAGCGGGGAGGCCCAGCGGGACCTGTGGGATATTCTACCGACTGTAGATAGGGAGGTGGCCAATCGTCTTGATGGCCCCTTATCGCTGCTGGAATTAACTTGTGCCCTGCACTAGCTCAGGAGGGGCAAGTCCCCCGGGCTGGATGGGTTGACGGTAGAATTTGTTAGAGTTTTCTGGGATATCCTGGTGGGTGATTACATGTTGGTTCTGGGGGAGAGCATGGCAATCGGGCAGATGCGTCTCTCGTGGCGTAGAGCAGTTGTTGTCTTGCTGCCCAAGAAGTGCGAACTCCGCTTGTTGAAGAACTGGCGTCCGGTCTCTCTCCTATGCACAGAATATAAAGTTTTGCACATGCGATGGCAAATCGCCTGTGCTCCGTGCTGTCTCAATTGATTCACCATGACCAGTCCTACACAGTCCCTGGCCGGTCCATTCAGGATAACATCCACCTGGTTAGGGACCTGATTCATCTAGCCCAGGGTACTGGTCAGTCAGCTGCTTTTCTGTCTCTTGATCAGGAGAAGGCTTTTGATAGGGTAGAGCATGAATACCTCTTCGGGACGTTGCAAGCGTTCGGATTTGGACCGCATTTTGTAGCCCGGGTCCGGTTTCTGTACGCTGCAGTGGAGTGTCTTGTGAAGGTTAATGGTGTGTCGTTGCCTCCCTTTCATTTTGGGAGAGGGGTCCGTCAGGGGTGCCCCATGTCGGGTCAGTTGTACTCGGTCTCTGTGGAGCCGTTCCTGTGTCTTCTTCGGAGGAGGTTGACAGGCCTGGCCCTACCTGGCCCGGGGGTGGAGGTGGTTCTTTCGGCGTATGCTGATGATGTATTCCTTACGTTCACTGATCCTGGTGACCTGCGGAGGATGCGTGATTGCCAGAAGAATTTCTCGGCTGCATCTTCTGCCAGGATTAACTGGAGTAAGTGCTCTGGACTTTTAGTGGGTCAGTGGCAGGTAGACTCCCTGCCAGAGGAGATGACAATGTATGTGTGGAGCACCATGCACCTCCTCTATCTGGGGGTGAACCTGAGTCCCACTGAGGATGCTTGGCTGGCAAACTGGCAGGAGTTGGAGATGAAAGTGGTTGCCCGGCTGGGGCGCTGGTCATGCCTGCTTGGAGTTCTTTCCTTTCAGGGGAGGGTGTTGGTCATAAACCAGCTGGTGGCCTCCATGTTATTGTACCGGCTGGCTACTCTTGTTTCGCCTTCTATATTTGTAACTGTTTACAGAAGAAGCTGGTGGATTTATTTTGGGGAAATAGGAAGCACTGGGTTTCCGCAGCGGTCCTGAGTCTCCCGTTAGAGGAGGGCGGCCAGTCCTTGGTATGCGTGCGTACCCAGGTGGTGGCCCTCCGTCTCAGGACTCTGTGGAGGAATATGTATATAGAGAACCCCCCCAGATGGCACGCTCTGGCCACGTATGGGTGCTGTAGGCAAACAGCTCTAAGGGGTGCAATGTATTGCAAGGTCTCAACAGACTATGTCTGTTTCACAAAACCCATAGCCAAAAGATTGCACGGTAACCAACATTTGTCCAAGACATTATGGCAGAAACCCCTTGACCTAATAAAAACATCTCAAATATACAGAACGTCATGAAAGGAGCCAAAAAGACACACAAAGATTTGGTGGTTGTCTTTGTGGACCGCCCGGCTGGCATTTGATTCTGTTGGACATAGATTGCTAATGATCCGTTTACTGTGAAGGTTTATAGATCTCGTTAAGGATCGATACCCAGAAACAACCACGGTGGATGAAGCTGGCAGGGAGAAAACAGAGCCTCGTTTACAGAAACAGGTGATATTCATGGAGACTATCCACGTCAACGTAGCAATGGACCCTCTTATGTGTACAATCCAACAAAAAGGAAACAAAATATGGATACAAGGAAGAGAACAGCAGGTTAGCTGTGCAACTGTGGCCTTAGCGGATGAGATTGCTATCCTAAGTGATTCATTGGAATGACTGAAAAAAGATCCTGCAAACCCTCTCTGAATAAATGCACGTAGCTTTAGAAAGGAGACGAGGAGGAATTTCTTTAGTTAGAAGGTGGTGAATCTGTAGAACTCATTGCCACAGACGGCTGTGCAGATCATTATTGGGTAATTCTAAAGCTGAGATTGATATGTTCTTGATTAGTAAGGATGTCAAATGTTACAGGGAGGAGAATGTGATTGAGAGCGAAAGACAGATGATTCTGCACCTATGACCATGATTGAACAGCAGAGTAGACTCGATGGACCGAATGCGCAAATTCTGCACCTATGACATGAACTTATGAACCTTCTGCCAGGGCACGGGCCTTGAGATGAATGTGAAAAAGACCAAGGGTTTCCATGTCGTCAACAAGAGAAAGACATGTCTACAATCCATTAAATGACTGGACAATAAACAAGAGCTCAATCGATCACATAAAACCAGGGAAGATGGAGAAATATCCCGGTGCATGGGTCGGCCCCTGCTCAGGGGTTACCAATGAAAACTGGTACTTAAAACTGGATAAATAGTTTAACAGCCTTAAGAACACCAAGCTGAAACCATTTTTGAAAGATTGAGATCCTTAGGGCCCACATGGTCCCAAGATTGTTTTTCCACCTTATCCTCATTCTTATTCTTTAGTCTTCAGCCAGAGGGTGGGGAATCTGTGGAATTTGTTGCCACAGAAGGCTGTGGAGGCCAAGTCAATGGATATTTTTAAGGCAGAGATAGATACATTCTTGATTAGTATGGGTGTCAGGGATAATGGGAAAAGGCAGGAGAGTGGGGTTGAGAGAGAAACATAGATCACCCATGATTGAATGGTGGAGTGGACTTGATGGGCTGAATGGCCTAATTCTGCTCCTAGCACTTATGAACTCACGGAAGCATCCCAGAACAGGAAGTCTTACAAAGAAAACAGCAAAGGAGATCCTCCACATGCCGAGTGAGACCACGGATGGTATCCTATATGCACAGAATTGTGATGGAGTCTACCAAAATTAGAGGGAAGGAGGAGGGGGTCTCCTTGTCGGTCTGCTCCTGCGCCTGGTAAAGATGGCCATTCGCTGGTCCAGGCAGCGGGCAGTCGACGGCCACACAGGGGTCGGCTGCCTGTCCCTTTTCCGGGGTTACGTGTCACTGGAGAGGACACACGCGGTGTCCACGGGGACGCTGGATGCCTTCCGTGAACGCTGGTCGCCGCGGGAGGTCGAATGTATTATAGACAAGGACGGCGGGATTTTAATTTTTGTTTTTGTTTTGTATGTAAACTGCCGATACCGGCAGCGTTTGATATGAATGCTATACTACCGTCATGGCTACACTAGCGGCCATGTTAACAGAGAACAAGGTATCGCTACTGGCAGAATTCAACGCAGCGTTCACCAAACTGGAAACGAAGCTGGACAATATCCAGACCACTATTTTAGATCACCAACAGCGTCTTTCGTCATTGGAGTCATTTGCCAATACCACCAGCCAAGACATACGAGCTATAGCGACAATGCTAACTACGGTGACCGAAGAGAACACCAAGCTAAAGTCTAAGCTTATCGGCCTGGAAGGCAGGAGTCGCCGAAATAACATAAGGATAGTCGGTCTCCCTGAGAACATCGAAGGGCCCCAATCAACAGCTTTTTTTTCTCAACTCCTGCTCGAGACTCTTGGCGAACACGTACTGGAATCAGCCCCGGAGCTAAACCGAGCCCACCGTACGCTAACAGCTAAGCCAAGCCCTGGTGAGAAACCCAGAGCAGTTGTGATCTGCTTCCATAGATTCCAGACCCGCGGGTTGGTGGTGCGTGAGGCTCGGAGGCAGAGGGGTAAGCTGAAGTACAAGGATATTCCGATCCACATTTTTGAAGACTACAGTCCCGAGATAGTTTTTTTTTTTTTTTTTTTTTTTTTTTTTTTAATTTTTTATTTTATTAGAAGTAAGTACAGTCATTTGGCACCAAAGTGCCTAATATATATTTTCATAATACATTTTATGTACAACTTCTTTTTTTTTTTTTGTTACACTGAAAAAAGATTAGAATAAGAAAAAGAAGTTAGATAGTAAAGGATAGAAAGATGTGAAATATATAGTGTGTGTAAAAAGAAAACGAGTAAATGAAAAAAGTTGAGAGAGAGAATAGAGAGAAGAAAAGAAAAAAAAGAGGAGATCATTATTTATAGTCTTGACCAACCCTCGTCCAGTCCTGAAACAGTTATTTTTTACAATTGTGTTGCACCATATGATTCCAAAAAAACGACGAATGGAGACCAACTCGTTATGAATTGGTCTGATTTATCCATTAGGAGGAATCGCATTTCCTCAAGATGAGCGGTGTCCAACATACTTGCAATCCACATTTTAAGCGTTGGTATTGATGTACCTTTCCAAAATTTAAGAATTAATTTTTTTGCTATTATTAAACCATAATTAAGGAATAGATTTTGAGATGTGTTCAATTTATTCCCATCTTCCATTACGCCAAATATAATCATTTCAGTATTAGGTTCCATTCTTGTCTTGAATAATTTTGTAAATATTTCAAAAATATCATTCCAAAATCTATAAAGTTTTATGCAGGAGACTAAGGAGTGTGTTATAGTTGCCTTTTGGGCTAGACATTTATCACAAGTGGCGGATATATTTGGATAAAATTTGTTCAATCTTGTTTTTGAGTAATATAATCTATGTACAATTTTAAATTGAATTAAATTATGTCTTACATTAATTGAGCATTTGTGAATATATATCAGGTATTTTTCCCATTTAACCTTCGTAATTTTTATCATTAATTCCCGTTCCCACTCTTCTCTAAGTACCTCTGTCGATGGTAGGTCTATATTTAGAATACTATTATATAAATATGATATTAATTTTTGTGAGTCAGCTTCAATATTCATTGCCTCTTCCAATAAGTCAGGAGTTACTTTTTGATATCCTTGTATATATTTTTTCACGAAATCGCAAATCTGAAGATATTTAAAATATTGGTTGTTTTTCAATTTAAATTTTAATTGTAATTGTTGGAATGATAGTAAGTTTCCCATTTCATACATATCCCCGATCCTTCTAATTCCGAGACTTTCCCATTGGTTATATGTCTTATCAATAAGAGATGGTTTAAATAAAGGGTTATTCGCTATTGGCATTAACAGTGATAGATTTCTTAATTTTAAAGATAATTTTATTTGTTTCCAAATTCTTATTGTACCATATATAATTGGGTTCTTCTTATATATTGTGTTATTCAGTTTTTTTGGGGAGAAGAGGATCGTTGCTATATTACTAGGATGGCAATCCTCCTTCTCCATTTTTATCCATTCTGTCTGTTGGGTAGCACTATCCAACCAATAAATCATATTCTTAATATGCACTGCCCAGTAATAATACATAAAATTCGGAAGTGAAAGTCCCCCGACCTCTTTTGGTTTACATAAGTGTTTTTTTGTGATTCTATGTGATCTATAGTCCCAAATATAATTAGTAATATTAGAGTCTAATTTTTTAAAAAAGTATTTTGGTATATATACCGGTATAGATTGAAATAGGTATAGTAATTGTGGTAGGAAGATCATTTTTATTGCATTTATTCTACCTAATAATGATAAGGGAAGTGTTTTCCAAAATTTAATCAACGTATTAAGTTTATTTAATAAAGGCATGAAATTAGCATTGAATAATGCTTTATATTTTCTAGTAATCTGAATACCCAAATATTTAAATTTTTCTGTTGCGATTTTAAAGGGGAACTTCAGTAAGTGTGTAGGTTCTTGAGGTTTTAATGTCATGATTTCACTTTTATTCCAGTTTATTCTATATCCAGAAAAAGACCCAAATTCCTCTATTAAGTTTAATAAATTTGGTATGCTCGTTTGTGACTTTGTAATATATAAAAGTATATCGTCTGCATATAATGAGATTTTATTCTTTGAGTCTCTGGTATTATAGCCCTGAATATTCGGATGAATTCTTATACTTTCAGCCAGGGGTTCTATCATAAGGGCAAATAGCAGGGGTGATAGTGCACATCCCTGCCTATTACCCCTTGATAGTTGAAATTTTTGAGATAACATGTTATTAGTTAAAATTCTTGCCATCGGTTTATCATATAATAATTTTACCCATCTTATAAAATTCTCTCCCATATTAAATTTTTGTAGTACTTTATATAAGTATTGCCACTCTACCTGATCAAATGCTTTCTCTGCATCCAAAGAAATAATTGATATATCTTCTTCCTCTACTTTATGCGAGTACATTATATTAAACAGACGTCTCAGATTATTAAATGAGTATCTTTTAGGTATAAACCCAGTTTGACCAGGGTTTATCAATTTACTAATATATTTACTTAATCTTCTTGATAAAATCTTTGCTAAAATTTTCTGATCTGTATTTAAAAGTGATATAGCTCTGTACGAGCCCGGATCTTCTAAATCTTTATCTTTTTTTGGAATAAGCGTAATAGTTGATTCTGTTAGTGTTTCAGGTAGTTTGTTTTCTTTAAAAGCATGGGAGTATAAATTAAATAAATAAGGGGTTGTTATCTCCTGAAATTTTTTATAAAATTCATTATTAAAACCATCTGGTCCCGGTGTCTTACCATTTTTCAGCGATTTTATTGTTTCACCTATTTCTTTGATTGTAATTTGAGCTCCTAATTCCTCTTGTTCCAAAAGGTCCAGTATTGGAAGATTACAATTATCTAGAAATTTTTTTATTTTACTATCTTCTCTTTTAATTTTAGATGTATATAAGTTTTGATAAAATTGGGCAAATCTATTATTAATATCTTTAGGTAGTATTAGTAATTCTCCTTTCTCTGATTTAATTTTGGTTATAGTATTTTCCTTTTCTTGTTTTTTCAATTGGCGAGCTAAAACTCCTTTAAGTTCGTGTAGGCCACGAACTCTTGACTCGAGACTCTTGGCGAACACGTACTGGAATCAGCCCCGCAGCTAGACCGAGCCCACCGTACGCTAACAGCTAAGCCAAGCCCTGGTGAGAAACCCAGAGCAGTTGTGATCTGCTTCCATAGATTCCAGACCCGCGGGTTGGTGGTGCGTGAGGCTCGGAGGCAGAGGGGTAAGCTGAAGTACAAGGATATTCCTATCCACATTTTTGAAGACTACAGTCCCGAGATAGTTGAACAATGCACCGCATACCGAGACGTTATGAAGAAACTGTACAACCTGGGCCTCAAACCCTCCCTTCATTATCCGGCCAAGCTGTTCATCATGGCCGGGGAAGGAAAGAGGCGACGGCTAACGTCTCCCGAAGACGCTCAGGATTTCATCTCATCTCACCCACGACGCACGCCGGGACCCATAGATGACTGACTTCGCTCAGTACGTCTGTATCCGAGTGGCACAGGGGTCCGGTTAATCTACGGTTACACTATGGGCTAACTTTAGCTTGACTGCTCTTAGCAACTAGCCACTGCTAACGTTCGGCCTTGCTGATTATACTAGACCCCTGTCTCGAAATGTATGAGGCTGGTAAGAACTCACCATGATTCGTGACTATGTTATACCAACTTTTCCTTATAATGTTTATGTGTAATCATACTTGAAAGGTTCTTCCCCTGCACATGCTATCACATTAGGCTTAAGGGACCCACTCTGTGGTTCGTGATCTGGTCTCTGCCTTCTTGTTTTTAGCAGCTGGCTGCTAACGTTGCCAGCATTCGGCTGGTTTGTTTACACTAGTCTTCCGAACGGACTGTCTGGGGCTGATAAGAACTCATTACAGCCAAGGTTGTGTTATACCAATCTGCTCCTACAGCGTTTTTGTTTAACCATACTTAATTGATGTTCTTCTGCCCTGTGCTTTAACCCAAGAGCCCAGTTTGCAACTTGCTAATTTCTCTAACGCTACTCTTTCTTTATACCTTGTCCAATTTAAAATATACTATGTAATACCAAAGGAAGCTATTCTTGTTTCACTTATACGTTGGCTTGCTTATTTAGTATCACCATTTTGTTAATTTGCTTTGTCTTGTTATTACTATCATCACTACTATCATTACCATTAGAGTTAGCAATGTCATTGGTAGTGCAACTACTATGGCTATAATTTTAACTTTGTATTTATTTATTTATGTTTATTTTACTTTATCTCTATTTTCTATTTTTCACATTATTATTATCATTGTTATTATTATTATTACTATAATTATTTCACTCCATGTTACTTTACTGACTGAGCGATTTTGCTCCTTTGGGAGGTGGAAATATTGGGAGTTAAGATCGGATAACTCCATGCGGTGCGAGGACAACGCACCTTGGTGCAATGGTCACTCAAGGTTCAGTTTGGACATTGGAGATCTCAGGTCCGGGGACTCAGCTATGAAAGATGGCTAAGTGATATGTCCCGCTTGTTTGTTGTGTGTGTACGTGCGTATGTATCTTTTTTTTTCTCCTCTCCCCCCCCCCACACCTACTCTCCGCAGCTGGCATCGATGCGATCTTCCGTCTCCGTCTCGACGTGCATACTACAGCGCTCTGTTCACTCACTTGGATATAGCTAAGTATGGCCAACACAAACGACACTCTTAGATTTGTCTCGTGGAACGTGAGGGGGGTGGGAAGTCCTACTAAGACTGACAGGATCTTGGCCCACTTGCAACAGCTCAAAGGCGATATGTTTTTTATTCAAGAGACCCACCTTCGCAACAGAGAGGTAACACGGCTTAAAAGAGACTGGATTAGCCACTTATTTCATTCAAAATTTAATGATAGGGCTAGGGGTACTGCTATCCTGATTCGTAAGAACGTTATGTTCGAACTACAGAAAACTGTGGAGGATCCTGCTGGCCGCTTTGTCATGGTGTCTGGCAAACTGCAAGACACACCTGTCATATTGGCCAGTATTTACGGTCCCAACTGGGATGACAGCTCATTTGTATCCAACATTTTTACATCTCTCCCAAATAGTGAAAATCACCACATCATTGTGGGTAGAGATTTTAATCTGGTCCAAGACCCTATACTGGACAGATCTTCGAACAAAGCCTCTACTTTAACTAAATCAGGTAGGACTCTGCATGCTTTTACCAAACAACTTGGGCTCACAGACCCATGGAGATATACATTCCCCACGACTAAATTATTTTCATTTTTTTCCCACGTGCACCGCACCTATACCCGTATAGACTTCTTCCCCTTAGATGACAGACTGCTCTCCAAAATCAAATCCAGCGAGTATCATAGTATCGTAATATCAGATCACGCTGCGACTTCCCTCGATCTCCACTTTCGTAAACGAACTAACCCCTTTAAACAGTGGAGGTTCAACTCCTCATTATTAGCAGAGGCTCACTACATGCAATTCTTGAACTCCCAAATCACCTTATATTTTGAGCTGAATGATTCGCCGACATAGAAAGAGGTATACTCTGGGAAGCATCAAAGGCCTATATTAGGGGCCAACTTATCTCTTCAGTCTCCAACCTGAAAAGAGCCGAGACGTCCCAAACGGCAGACCTGTTACAAAAAATAAAGGACATTGACGACAAATATGCATCTGACCCAGACCCTAATCTTTATAAAGAACGCCTTGGGTTACAAACAGACTTTGACCTCACGTCTACTAATAAAGCCAAGCTCCGACTGCTTAAATCTAGGCAACACTTTTTTGAATCTGGGGATAAAGCTGGGAAGCTCCTGGCCCATCAGGCCAGAACCGAGGTGACTTCGCGGCTAATTCCAGCCATTAGATCCAGCTTAGGGGAGATTCATACTGATCCTCTTAGAATTAATGAAGCATTTGCTAAATTCCGAAAAAGTTTTCGACAGAGTCGAGTGGAGGTACCTATATGAGGCGGAGGACAGGTTTGACCTCGGTAATAGTTTCATTCTTTGGGTCAGTCTGTTATACTCGTCCCCGGTGGCCTCAGTACAAACAAACGGCACACTGTCACCCCACTTCCCCCTTCGGAGGGGTACCAGGCAGGGTTGCCCGTTATCACCACTTCTGTTTGCAGTCGCGATAGAACCCTTGGCGGTTTGGTTACGCTTAGAGAAGGGCTTTAAAGGTATTACACGGTTCGACACAACTCATAAAGTCTCATTGTATGCGGATGACCTGCTCCTGTACATCTCAAATCCAGTCAGCTCTCTCCCTGTGATTACGAATATTTTGGAACGGTTCGGTGCGTATTCTGGTTATAAACTTAACTACCAAAAAAGTGAGCGATTACCGATTACGGTGGGGGCGCTGCAATGGCAGCAGCCCTGTCAGCAGCGCATTAGTTTTTTCAACTTTTTTTATTTTTTTTAGTATGTTTTAAAGTATGTTTTTAATGTTTCTTTGTGTGTATTGTGTGGGCGGTGGTGTGGGGGAAACCGTTTCGGCCGCCTCCTCCATGGAGAGGCGACTTTTTCCAGGTCGCCTCCCCCGTGGCCTAACAGCAAGGATCGGCGCGGCCTTTCCCGGAGACGCGCCCGGGGCTTCAGCGGCGGGCGCAGTGTGGACTCTCGGCATGGAGCGGGTGAGCCCTCGCTGGAGGGGAGCGCTCCGTTTCGCTGGCCCGGGGCAGCCGGCAGCCTGAAGCCGCGCGTGGCCTGCGCAGCTCCAGCTGGCGCTGCGTCTACAGCCCGGGATCCCTCATGGGGGACCCGGGGGAAGAAGAAGCCATCACTGACGTCCCGCGGCCAACTTCCACCGCGGGCGCAGTGGTGACTTACCATCACCCGTGGAGGGAAGCTTCGACCGCCGACCCTGCGGCCTGCGGTGCTTCTGGCTGCGGCGCGGCAGGAACTTTAAACTTTAAATCTCGTCCGCCGGCCTGTGGCCTACACGAACTTAAAGCCGCGGTCTCCGGTGGGGAAGAGCCGACTCTGGACTTACCTGAACTTGGAACTTGTCCTTTTACCATCTGGACGCCCGCAGCAACGGCTGCGGAGGGTTGATGTCCCGACCACGTGGGAAAATGGAGGAGGACTGGCCAAGTTCTGTGCCTTCCACCACAGTGATGAATGCTGTGGTGGATGTTTATGTTAAATTTGTATTGTGTTTTTGTGTGTGTTCTTTATCATTGTACCGCTGCTGACATATTCATTTCACTTGCACTTTATGTGCAATGTGACAAATAAACCGTATTGTATTGTATTGTATTGTATCATTGTAAAGCAGCTCCCTCGCTCTTTAACCTCATTCAAATGGGTGGAGGACGGGTTTCGTTACCTCGGCGCTTTTATTACAACACCTATATCTGATATGTTCTGCAAAAACTTTCTGCCTCTGGTTGAGAAAGCTGAAAGAGATTTTGACCGCTGGTCAGTTTTACCGCTGTCCCTCGCGGGCCGGATAAATCTGGTCAAGATGGTCGTCCTACCCAAATTCCTGTATCTTTTTCAGCACGTCCCTATACTTATCACTAAATCTTTTTTTGATAAATTAGAAAGGGCAATATCTAAATTTTTATGGCGTAGCAAACCGGCTAGAATCCGAAAGGCGATACTACAGTCTCCTAACAGTGACGGCGGCCTGGCACTTCCTGACTTCAGGCGATGCTATTGGGCAGCTAACTTGCAAAAACTCCTGTATTGGGTGAATGACGATTGCGACCACCTACCGACCAGGGTACACATGGAAAAGGCAAGTTCACGTCTCCCGTTCTGGTCTGTCCTATGTTCCCAAATCCCCCTTCCTATAACATATGTGGGCGCAGGCCTAATTGCGTCCCTTTCGCTCAAGATATGGAGCCAACAGGAAAAACTTCGGTTTACAAGGCCCTTCCATCTTGACCCCACTGCTTAAAAATCACATTTTTAAACCTTCAAGTACAGACCACGCATTCAAAACCTGGCATGGTAACGGTATCAGTAATATCAAAAACCTATACAAGGATGGCATTTTCTCGTCCTTGGCGGAGCTTTCGTCCAACTACAGCCTCCGAAACTCACACCTTTTTCGTTTTTTCCAGATTAGTGATTTTGTGAAGAAGACATTACCCCATTTCACAAATCGCTCCCCTGAAACCCTGACTGATACCATCGTAGCTCTAGATCTCAACCGGAAGAAATGCATCTCTGTTTTGTATAACTTGTTAGGGTCGGTTATATTGAAACCTCATACCTCATTAAAAGCTGTGTGGGAGGGCGAGCTGAATACGAAACTAACAGACCAGCAATGGGATTCTGCCTTGGATTTGATCCATTCTTCCTCCATATGTGCCCGTCATGGCCTAATCCAATGCAAAGTCCTTCACAAGTCCACTACACAAATGCAAGATTATCTAGAATTTACCACTGTTAGGGACACCTGCAACAGATGTAATCAATCCCCTGCCAACCATAGCCATATGTTTTGGTCTTGCCCTAAGCTAGCAGCCTTTTGGAGGAGTGCTTTAACGTGATAAGCAGAGCCTATGGCCAGACTATTCCTCCAAACCCACTGTCAGCCATTTTTGGTATTCCTCCCAACACCAACCTCTCTGTTACGTTGAAGCGGGTCCTGGCTTTTACAACCTTGTTATCCCGGAGACTGATCTTGCTTAACTGGAGGCTCACCTGTTCCCCGACACACGCCCGCTGGATTAAGGAGGTGCTCTACAATTTAAAGCTTGAAAAACGTAGGTTCTCTCTCAAAGGCTCTACCAAGACATTCCTAGACACATGGAACCCTTTCCTGGAACTTATTAAATCTCTTAACTTGTCCCCAGATTCGGAAGAGGACTGAGTGCTTGCCATCACTGTCCTGCTTTGCTGCAGCTGCTCCCCCCTTAGCCCCCCCCCCTCCCCACACTTATTTATTTAATTACCTACTTATTTACTGTTCATAGTGGGGGGGGGGGGGTTCCCCGCCCAGTATATTTTGTTTTGTTTATCTCTACGTATTTGTGTGGATGTGTACGTATGTGAGTGTTGTTTGTCCAGTTTGGTTCCGACCTGATTTGGGTGGGTTGAAGGTGGGTACGGGTAAGGGCTTTGAGGGTCGCTTACATACTGTTGCACAATTATGCTTTGAGTGTCACTGTCCGTTATCATTGTATGTATGCAAATTGATGTGAAATTCAAATAAAAAGATTTCAAAATATAAAAAGAGATGAAGGCTGCATCATTGGGGTCCTGGGGTGGCGAATGTGTGGGGTGGCATATGTTATGTGCCACAGAGCTGTAACAGATATTTATGTTGGCTCATGGACTCGCCAGCCGCCTGTCACTTCTGCAGCGAGGAAGAGACCGTGTTCCATGTCTACATGCAGCCCGTTTGACTATCTGAAGGGGATGCTCCTCAAGTTTTGGCTGCACTTTAACCCCACGCTCCTGATCTTTGGTCACCCAGTAGAGGAGGTAGGGTCGTTAGGGAGGGGGCATCACCCTGACGGTTTGCTCTTGGACCTGGCCAACATGGCCATTCGTGGATCCAGCAGCGGGCAGTCAAGGGTTCTGCACGAGTCGACTGCCTGACCCTCTAACGGGCCTACGTCCATGACCGTGTGTCCCTGCACAGGGAGCAAACGGTATCCATGAGGTGTCTAGAGGCCTTCCGTGAACGCTGGTCACCACGGGGAGTCGAGTGTTTGGAGATGTAGTTGACAATATTTTAATTTGATAATTGTTTGATTGTAACTTGCCAATGGTAATCTTGATTTTATTATTATTCTGTATTTGTGTTTGTTTGAATGAAAGCTCTTTATATTTATAAAAAGTGAAGGCTGCAGGTAGTTTTGTGACCACAGGGAAGACAAAGGAAGAGGCACACAGTGCAGGCAGTATTGTCGCCATTGCCCTCAGTAACACATTTCAGAAACTGTTGGGGGAAGATGACCTTTCTGAAGACAGCAGCAGTGGCCATGTCCGTGGCATCAAATCAATTCTGCATGAATACATCATCTTCACCGCATAATGAATCAAATCAACTTCGCACCAGCAAAATGACTCAAAACTGCCTTGCTTCAACAACCATCACAAGAATGGACTGTGACAATGCATCTTCCCTAAGTGGGAGTACTGACCACTACACAATTGCTGGGAAGTCAAACCAAGAACATACTCCATGTTATGTGGCACTACAATCATGCTAAATGGGATGGAGTCCGAATAAATCTGGAGGCTCAATACTTGGTATGCACGAGTTTACTGGTTTTGACTTGGCCTCTTTGGCCTGAAATGTTAACTCTGTTACTCTTCTCACAGATGTTCACTGACCTGCTGAGTGTTTCCCGCATTTTCTGTTTCTTTGAGTTTCTATCAGAAAGTCAACCGGTGCAAGTTCCTGGGTCAGGAATCTTCATATTTCTGAAGATCTGTCCTGAGCTTGGTACATTGATGTAATCACAAGGCAAGCTCATCAACAACTGTACTTCCTTGGAAGATTGAGGATATTTGTTATGTCAACAAATACTCCATTGCAGGTCCACAGATAGAGATTACACTGACTGGTTGCATTGCTGCCTGGTTTCGCAAATCAAACGCCCAGGAATGGAGATTACAGAGTGCTGTAGACACTGCCTGGATCATCACAGGTACTAACATCCCTAACGTCAAAAGGATTTTTTGGAGGCACTGCCACAAAAAGGGCAGGCACTATCATCAAAGACCCACACCTCCCTGGCCATGTTCTTATTTCACGCCTACCACCAGGAAAGTGGTACAGGAGCCTGAAAACCATGACCTCCAGGTCAAGACTAGCAGCAACCATCGCACTATATAATACAAACCTCGTCAACTTTAAACCAGTCCTGCAATGGACCAGAACTTTACTTCATTCGATACCAGATCCACGCTCTCAACAAACGCGTCTTTGCCTATCTGGGCTCCACTAAAAATCACAAGCTTGCACGTCTCCAGACCAGTCCCTGCATTGACACTCCTCACATCGACCGCTGCAGCTCCACTACTGCACCATGCCACCTGCCCTACCACCATGGGGCTAAGACACGCAATGCCATAGCTGCCAAGAGGAGCAGCACCCACATCCACCACCGCTACATTGACGACTGGATTGGTGCTACCATCCTGCACTCAAGATACACTTGGACCATCTCCTACATCTCCCTACCTTTTCTTAATCTCACCGTCTCCATCACAGGAGATAGACTATAAACTGACAATGACTCCCACAGCTATCTAAACTACATGTCTTACCACCCTGCTTCCTGTAAAGACTCTATCCCCTACACCCAATCCCTCCGCTTACGCCTCATCTGAGCCCAAGATGAGGTGTTCCATACCAGGACATCCTAGATGTCCCCATTGATTAGAGACACCTCTCCTCGGTAACCCGCAGCTCCGCTCTTGCTCCCCTTCCCCCCAGTTGTGACAGGGACAGAGTCCCCCAGGTCGTCCAATACAGCAGATAATCCTCCGACATTTTCGCCACGTCCAACGGGATCCCACCACTAGCCACATCTTCCCAATTCCACCACTTTCCGCAGAGACCTCTGTTCCCTCTGTAACTCCCTGGTCAACTCGTCCCTTCCCAAACCTCCTCTTCTCCATGTACTTTCCCCTGCAACACATGTGCAGGAGGTGAACCTATACTTCCCTCCTCTACAAGAGGAGCTAACACACTGGACAAGATGGCGGCGCACACAGTAGCGGCAGCTCAATGTTCTTTCGGTCGGTGCTTCGTGCTTTTTGTGTACTTGTTGTTTTTTGTCCTGTTTACTTTCTGTCGGACGAACAACGTCTACGGCCAGCATGATCTCCTTAGGATTGGAGCTGGTCACGAGCGGAGTTTGTCCGTTCACACAAGGTCCCGGTGGACATAGCGAGGAGCCCCGGTTCTCCGTGGATTACCATCCCCGCGGGGAGGAGGCGAAGGCGGCGCAGAGAGAGAAGGCAAAAGCGAGGCTGGAGGCAGCCACTCAAACCACCGCTTCCCAGCCTGTTTCTCACCAACGCCAGATCCCTCGCTAACAAGATGGATGAACTGAGGCTACAGACTGCAGCTAACAACGCCGTGAAGGACAGCAGCATTCTGTTGATCACGGAGACCTGGCTTCATTCATTCATTCCGGACTCTGCTATCGAGCTAGCAGGTTACACCGCACAGCGTCATGACAGGACAAGAGACTCCGGTAAGAGCAGAGGAGGAGGGCTCTGTGTGTACGTGAACAACAACTTCTGTACTAACACAGTGATTGTAGACAGTCACTGCTCCCCGGACCTGGAGTATGTGACTGTTAAATGCAGGCCCATTTATCTCCCTAGAGAATTTACTGTCGTCATGATAACTGCTGTATACATACCACCGGATGCTAATGCTAACTCGGCTATCGGACATTTGTATTGTAGCATTAGCAGAGCACATATCCTGACGCTGTTCACATCATAGCAGAGGACTTTAATCACGCGGACTTGAAGGCAATGCTCCCCAAATTCTACCAGCATGTTAAATGTGCTACAAGAGGAGCTAACACACTGGACAATGTCTACTCCAACATCAAGCTGGGCTACAGGGCTAGTCCACTACCACACCTGGGCCAGTCTGACCATATGTCCCTGCTTTTAATTCCAGCATATGCCCCCCTCAGGAAAACTGCTCCTACCATCAAAAGACCATCACAACTTGGCCTGATGGTGCCTCTCAGCAGCTGCAGGACTGCTTCGACAGGACCAACTGGCATGTGTTTGAACACCAGGACCTGGAGGTGTTCACATACAATGTACTATGTTACATTAAAAACTGCATGGACACTGTCACAGTGGACAAACGCATCCGGGTCTACCCCAACCAGAAGCCCTGGATAACCCGGGAGGTCCAGCGGCTGTTAAAAGAGAGGAACACCGCTTTTAGGTCTGGCGATAGGGCTTTATACAGCACGGCCCGAGCTAACCTGAAGAGAGGCATCAGAGAGGCCATATTAGACTACAGGAGGAGGATAGAGGACCACCTGGACAGTAATAACAGCAGGCAGGTGTGGCAGGGGATCCAGTATCTCACCAACTACAAGACCAACCCTGGAGCTGCTGAAGGTGACGCCTCGTTGGCAGAGGAGCTGAACCTCTTCTTTGCTCACTTTGAAGCGGAGGCACCAGAGACAGCCACATCACACCATATAGTCCACAGCAGCTTAACCCTCAAAATAGAGGAGCATGAGGTGAGGCGCACGCTGCGGGCCATCAATCCGAGGAAGGCTACTGGACCCGACAGCGTCTGTGGACGCGTGCTGAAGGACTGCGCAGACCAGCTGGCTGGAGTCTTTACGAGGATTTTCAACCAGTCTCTGGCCCAGTCCACTGTCCCACCCTGTCTGAAGTCCTCCACCATAGACCCCTTGCGCAAAAAAACCCACATTTCCAGCCTCAACGACTACCGGCCAGTCGCACTCACACCAGTGGTGATGAAGTGTTTTGAAAAACTGGTCCGGGGTCACATCACATCACTCCTGCCCCGAAGCTTTGACCCCCACCAGTTTGCGTACAGAGCGAATATATCCACAGAGGACGCTGTAGCCACAGCCCTCCATGCTGCACTGTCCCACCTGGAGCAGCGGGGGAGCTATGTGCGGATGCTCTTTGTGGACTACAGCTCTGCTTTTAATACCATCCTTCCCCACAAACTGGTGGACAAACTGGGGGACCTGGGACTTCCACAGTACACCTGTATGTGAATAAATAGCTTCCTGTCGGGTCGCAGCGAGAGAGTCAGAGTGGGCCATCACACATCCACGGCCCTCAGCACCGGCTCTCCACAGGGCTGCGTGCTGAGCCCCCTGCTTTACACCATCTATACATATGACTGCACCACAGTAACACCATTGTCAAATTCGCGGATGACACCACGGTGGTGTAGCTCATCTCTGGGGGGGATGAGTACGCTTACAGCGATGAGGTGGAGCAGCTGACAGTTTGGTGTGGAGAGAATAACCTGCTCCTCAACACCACAAAGACAAAGGAGCTCATAATAGACTACAGGAAGAAGAAAACGGACATTACACAATTAATTATCAGAGGGGACTGTGTGGAGAGGGTGGCGGATTTCCGCTTCCTGGGAATCCACATTGAGGAGGACCTGACATGGAACGTGAACACCTCTGCGCTGCTGAAAAAGGTCTAGCAGAGACTGCACTTCCTGAAGGTGCTCAGGAAGAATAACATCACCCAGAGACTACTGCTGTCCTTTTATCGGTGCTCCATAGAGAGCATCCTAACATACTGTGTATGCGTGTGGTACACCAGCTGCACAGCGGCTAAGAGGAAAGCGCTCCAGAGGGCTATTGACAATGCCCAGAGGATTGTCGGCTGCCCTCTCCTCACCTTGGAGGACCTACACAGTTCCCACTGTCTCAAGAAATCCCAGAACATTATAAAGAACATTTCCCACCCTGGACACTCCCTGTTTGAACTGTTGCCGTCAGACAGACGGTACAGATCAATGAGGACAAGGACAAACAGACTCAAAAACAGTTTTTATCCCACAGCACTAACTACACTTAATATAGCCACCAAATGAGCGCAGGTGCGCTACATACCAAAGGGATTGTGCAATCGACAGAAGAATGTGTAGTTGTGTGTTTATGCTTTTTTTTTCAGGTTATTTACTTTAGTTGTTTATTTTAGATATTTCTCTTTTACGTATCGTTAGCTTTTAGATAATGTGTGTATGGTGCACTGACTGGTTGGCATTTTTAATTTTGTTGTACATGTTTTACATGTTATAATGACAAATAAAGAACCTTACTTACTCAGTCCAAGGACCCCAACAACCTTTTCAGGTGCGTACGACAATTAAACACTCTTAACTCTCCAACAATTACTGTGGGGCATCAGCAGAAATACAATCCACCACATTCTACAATGTCATGACTTAGCAGATTCCTCATTCTTCTCATATTTTCAGTCATGCCAGCAGATCAAGACTGGTTCAATGAGGAGTGCAGAAGGGCAGCTTCAGGTATGTCCAAAAATGATGACATGCCAGCTCAGTGCATCTTCAATGCCATGCATGATCCACAGTAAAAGCAGCACACGCAGGCAGCATCCCTGGAGAGAAGGAACGGGCCCCGTCCAAGGAAGGAGATGGCCGGAGGCCCACAACAGCCTAGGATGTGTCGGGATGTGTCATAAGATCGAGAGCGTGGACTTTTAAAATGGCACTAAAATATGGCACCTCTTGCATACGGGCTCTGCAGACTATTTCTGTACACTTGCTAATCGAGGATCAGGGGTATGGCAATACTGTACAGGACGCTTTGTGTGAAAAATAATTTCTTCTGTCCGACATAAGAAAAGGTTTTAAATTGAAGAAAACGACAAGGAAGCAACGTGAAAACATGTCTGCTCCGAAACATTCTCTTAAAGAAGCTTCTACTAAAAAATGCTGGAGAACTATGTCACTGGGTAAGAACAAATCACTGCATGCATCTTTCTTCAAACTGTAAGCTTTACTGGTTTTAATATGTAATGCATAATCCCCATTCAGAAAGAATGTGACTTGATTTGTATTTTACTGGCATCTTTAGGTAGCAGCTATCTAATTCATATTGCACATACCTGCTATGTTTAATTCTTTCAATAGGCGAAGACAATGAAACCATGCATCTTGTATTCACAGGAGTTTAGCTTGTATTCACTGTAGTTTAGAAGGATGAGGGGGATCTTATAGAAACAGGGACTTCCATAAATTCACAACTCTCTGGGTGAAAAAGTTTTTTCTCACCTGTCTGAAATGACCTCCCATTTATTCAAAGACAGTGGCCCCTGGTTCTGGACTCGCCCAATATTGGGAACATTTTTCCTGCATCTAGCTTGTCCAGTCTTTTTTATAATTTTATATGTTTCTATAAGATACCCCCTCATCCTTATAAACTCCAGTGAATACAAGCCTAGTCTTTTCAATCTTTCCTCACATGACAGTCCCGCCATCCCAGGGATCAATCTCGTGAACCTACGCTGCACTGCCTCAATCATAAGGATGTCCTTCCTCAAATTAGGAGACCAAAACTGTACACAATATTCCAGATATGGTCTTACCAGAGCCCTATACAACTGCAGAAGAACCCCTTTACTCCTATACTGAAATCCTCTTATTATGAAGGCCAACATTCCATTAGCTTTCTTCACTGCCTGCTGTACCTGTAAGCCAACTTTCAATGACCAGTGTACAAGGACGCCCAGGTCTCGCTGCACCTCCCCCTTACCTAACCTAACCCCATTGAGATAATAATCTGTCCCCTTGTTTTTGCCGCCAAAGTGAATAACCTCACATTTCTCTATATTATACTGCATCTGCCACGCATCTGCCCACTCACTTAACCTGTCCAGGTCACCCTGCAACCTCCTAACATCCTCTTCACAGTTCACACTGCCACCCAGCTTTGTGTCATCTTGCTAGTGTTGCTCCTAATTCCCTCTTCCAAATCATTAATATATATGGTAAACAGTTGTGGCCCCAACACCGAGCCTTGCGGCACTCCACTCGCCACTGCCTGCCATTCTGAATAGGACCCGTTCACTCCTACTCTTTGCTTCCGGTCTGCCAGCCAATTTTCTATCCATGTCAACATCATACCATGTGCCCTAATTTTAGTCACCAGTCTCCCGTGCGGGACCTTATCAAAGGCTTTCTGAAAGTCTAGATACACTACATCCACTAGCACCCCTTCATCCATTTTACTTGTCACATCCTCAAAAAATTCAGAAAATTAGTCAAGCATGATTTCCCTTTCATAAATCCATGTTGACTTGGACTAATCCTTTTACTGCTTTCCAAATGCCCCATTATTACCTCTTTAATAATTGACTCCAGCATCTTTCCCACCATCGAAGTCAGGCTAACTGGTCTGTAATTCCCCGTTTTCTCTCTCGCTCCTTTCTTGAAAAGTGGGATAACATTAGCTATTCTCCAATCCACAGGAACTGATCCTGAATCTATTGAACATTGGAAAATGATCACCAATGCGTCCACTATTTCTAGAGCCACCTCCCCGGGGACACTGGGATGCAGACCATCAGGTCCAGGGGATTTATCATCCTTCAGTCCCATTAGCCTAACCAATACTATTTCTCGCCTAATGAAAATGTATTTCAGTTCCTCTACCCCCTTAGAGAGATAGCTCTCTCTAGTTTCATTGCATAGGCCTTGATGAGCGACTTGAATTCTAGAAATGTGACATTAGTGTAAAGTGAAATGCTGTTCATTATAGGTTATTGATTCTGACATGAAAACAGCATGAAAGAAAAAGGTGCAAGTACTTTTTGGCTTTTTGCAATCTTGCACATAACATATGATACAAGAATATTACCAGGAATTTTCAGTGCCATGATAAGTCATGATATGTGTATTAATATCCTCAATGTTGCTTCTTACTTTATAAGGTGAACATTTACAAAAATAATGTCAATCTACTCATCATCCAGCTTGACTAGGTAAAATAAGCTGCAGGTCTTAATTTGTAACTTTTTAATGAAAATGTTTTATTATCCATCTGAAAAAGAAGTGGGAGGAGACAAAGCCTAGCAAGTTAGAGTGGAGACAGGCAAGGATGTTTTATTGGCGGATGGGCTGATAAACACTGGAAATAAAAAAGAGACAAAGCTGTCAGATAATGAGAGAAAATGAGTGAAATACAATGCAGAAGGAGGATTATAATGGGCTTATATTCACTGGAATTTAGACTGGGCTTATATTCACTGGAATGTCGACTATTCTATCCCTTCCTCCGTTTCTGGGGGGGGGGATCCTGTGTCGTTAGCTAATACACGGATAAATTATGGTCGAACCCTCGTCACTGGGTACGAGGGCTGGCACGTGACGTCATGGGCTAGAGGGAGTGTCCTGCTACTTAAGGTTATCTCACCTCGAGACCTTAGCGGTCAACAGGTAGCTGAGCCCGAGAACACAGCCTCACTCAGCTACAGCAGCAATGATAATATAGTTAGCGCACCAACCTAACGTGTAGAACCTGAATAAACGACTGTTTGAACCTGCCTAACGTCTGGCCTTATTCACCATGTTTGGTGCCGCTACAGGGGTACCTTTATCACACAAAGTGTGATGGGTGTATGGAACGATCTGCCAGAAGAGGTAGTTGAAACTGGGACTTTCCCAACATTTAAGAAACAGTTAGAGAGGTACATGGATAGGACTTGTTTGGAGGGATATGGACCAAACACAGGCAGATGGGACCAATGTAGCTGGGACATGTTGGCTGGTGTGAGCACGTTGGGCAGAAGGGCCTGTTTCCACACTGTATCACTCTATAATCTTTAGAAAAATAAATAGTTTATGTCCAGCATTCAGCTGAATCTGGACGACATTCAGCGTAGACTAAACAGTGGCAAGTAACATCCATACACAGAAGAATCAAAGATCAGCTCCAAAAATGGAGAATCGAACCGCATGCAGTGATGTTCGATCTCATTAGCATTGCCAAGTCACACCAACATTCTGGGGTGGTCACTGGCCAGAACTCAACTAGATCAAACACAATGAATGTGGCTACAAGAGGGTCAGGGATTATAGTAACCCATCTACTCATGTCCCGAAGTTTGCAAACAGATGCAAGGCAGGAGCTTGATAGCATTCTATCCATTTGCATCAATTAATGCATCTCCAACAGCATTCCCATAGTTGAGATCATTATTCAAAGCAGCCCACCTGTTTTGCATTCCACTGAAACAAGCTAGATATTCTTTCCCCACACTTCCATTGTGCTAGGACTAGCTTTTATAACTGACTTGCAGAACAAGAAGTCAACAGGACATTATCACATGTACTACGAGGCAGGTGCTCTGTCTTTTGTGAGACGATGACGGGAGCCAAGAGGCCATCTCCACTTAAAAACTCATCCCTACAGCAATGATGCCTTTCGGAGTATGCTCTAGTGCACAAGTATGTAGGTAAAGCGTGGCACTCAGGGAAGACTTTGTTCTTAAAAGCAAATAACATGGAGAAATGATTTGTAAGAACCAATAAACAATTGTGAAAATACCACAGCTGAGAAAGATGGGTATAGGATCAGGAACATTCAGGAGTTAATATACAAAACCAAAGGTTTATTAAAATGATGATCACTTGTGGTTGAGTTTCTGTTCCGATTGGGAGGATTAATTATGACAGTAACATGAATTTACTAATTTCACCAACAACAATTCAATCACAATTGTCATAAGCAATTTACCAGATATGATAGTTCCCTACCTCCCAGTACGGACCCAAGCCAGACTATCAGTACCGACTGGCTATCTACCGGCATACACAACAATTCTCTAACCGGGCACTGAGATCTACCCTAGCCGCGATGCGTCGGCACCAGCAGGACCTCGCATTGACTCTCCCGTAACTTCGGGCCTCACTCACCCAGACCTGCAACGGACCCCAACTATACTTCATCCGCCGGAAGATCCACCTCTTCAATCAACGATTCCTAGCCCACCTTAACTCCACCAAGGACCTGAAATTAGACCGCCTCCAGGCCGCTCCTGCCGCCGACACTCCGCAACTCAACAGCCCGCAGGCTCTGGGCCCCAACTCTGGCCCGCGCCGCTTGCCTGAGTCCAGCGACGCCATCCCGGCCAAGAGGAGTGCCTCCAGTACTCACCAGTACACCGCCTTCGCCGACCTCCACGTCGATGTTGCCACCGACCTTCACCTGCCCACCAATGACGCCCAGCCTCGCCGCATTAATGGTAACTCGGATTTTCTCCCCCTCGCCGATTCCTCCGACTATCGCCACCACAACGTGACAGCCGAACCTCGCCTCCCCCCGGGACCGCCTAACCTCATCGCCGCACCGGACCCATCCGACATTCCCGTTGCACTGGGCCCGCCGAATATCGCAGCCGCAACGTACTCTCCCCCCGAACGTACTGCCATCGACTCACTCCGCAACAACACAGACTGGGTTATCAAACTGCCGACAAGGGAGGTGCCGTGGTAGTCTGGCGCGTCGATCTCTACAAAGCCGAGGCCACATGGCAACTCTCGGACACCTCCTCCTACTTACCCCTGGACCATGACCCTACTGACGAGCACCAGGCCACCATCTCTAGCACCATCACCGACTTCATCAACTCCCACGTCCTGCCCCCCCGAGCCTCCAAGCTCATCGTTCCCCAGCCCCGCACGGCTCGATTTTACCTTCTCCCCAAAATCCACAAACCTGACTGTTCTGGCAGGCCCATTGTCTCTGCCTGTTTGTGCCCCACCGAACTCATTTCTACATACCTCCATCCTATCCCCCCTGGATAAATCCCTCCCTACCTATGTTCAAGACACCTCAGACACTCTCCGTCGTCTCTGGGCATTCCATTCTCTAGGCCCCCATCCTCTCATCTTCACCATGGACGTCCAGTCACTCTACACCTCCATCCCCCACCAGGATGGTCTCAAAGCCCTCGTCTTCCTCCTCGGCCGGAGGAGCAACCTATGCCCGTCAACTGATTCTCTCCTCTGCCTAGCGGAGTTGGTCCTTACCCTCAATAACTTCTCGTTTGACTTCTCCCATTTCCTCCAAATACAAGGTGTGGCTATGGGCACTAGCATGGGCCCCAGCTTCGCCTGCCTCTTTGTTGGATGCGTCGAACAATTCTTGTGCAAGGCGTACCATGGCCCCATCCCCGACCTCTACCTCCACTACATCGACGACTGCTTTGGTGCCACCTCCTACACCCACACACATCTGACTAACTTCATCCACTTCACCACTAACTTCCATCCGGCACTCAAATACACCTGGACCATTTCCGACACTTCCCTAACATTCCTTGTCCTCACTATCTCCATCGCAGGTGATAGACTTCTGACCGACAACCACTATAAACCCACTGTAAGGACTTCCAATTCCTCCGTCTATGCCGCATCTGCTCCCAGGATGAGGTGTTCCACACCAGGGCATCGCAAATGTCCTCATTCTTCAGGGAACGGGGGTTCCTCTCCCCTACTATAGATGAGGCTCGCACCAGGGTCTCCTCCATACCCCGTAACACAGCTCTCTCTCCCCATCCCCCTTCTCGTCACAAGGGCAGAGTCCCCTTGGTCCTCACCTTTCACCCCACTAGGCGGCACACACGACAAATAGTCCTCCATCATTTTGCCACCTCCAACGTGACCTCACCACTCGCCACATCTTCCCATCTCCCCCCGTCTGCCTTCCGCAAAGAACGATCCCTCCGCAATTCCCTTGTCAATTCTTCCCTTCCCTCCCGCTCCACCCCTTCACCGGGCACTTTCCCTTAGAGATGCTATACCTGTTGCTTTACCTCCCCCCTCGACTCCATTCAAGGACCCAAGCAGTCGTTCCAGGTTCTACAGACGTTCACCTGCACCTCCTCCAACCTCATCTATTGCATCCGCTGCTCTAGATGTCAGCTGATGTATATCGGTGAGACCAAGCGTAGGCTTGGCGATCGTTTCGCCCAACACCTCCGCTCGGTCCGCACTAACCAACCTGACATCCCGGTGGCTCAGCACTTCAACTCCCCCTCCCATTCCATATCCGACATCTCTGTCCTAGGCCTCCTCCACGGCCAGAGTGAGCAACACCGGACATTGGAAGAACAGCACCTCATATTCCGCTTGGGGAGTCTGCTTCCTGGTGGCATGAACATTAAATTCCCACAATTCTGTTAACCCTTGCTGTCTCCTCCCCTTCCTAACTCAGCCCTCGGGCTCCTCCTCCTTTTTCCTTTCTTCTCCCCGCCTCCCCCCACCCCCTTATCAGTCTGAAGAAGGGTTTTGGCCCGTAACATTGCCTATCTCCTTCGCTCCATAGTTGCTGCTGCACCCGCTGAGTTTCTCCAGCATTTTTCTGTACCTTACCAGATATGATGCTGAGTAATTTGAACTAATCCATCTAGTGTTGGATGCACTTGCACCAACAGTTACTTTGGGAGATGCAAGATCACTTCATGAGAGTGAATCCGCAGAAAGCACAGATGTGGATGGGGTCCCTGGCCAGAGTGTGGGAGTATCAAACACAATGGTCATTGGGATTATTTATAATGCAAACACTGAAGCCAGAGGGAGAAGAGCCATCTTGCTGGAAGTAAGTCTGCTTTTTAGCAAGAAAAAGGTTTTAAAAACTGGCGGGAAGCGTTGCAGTTTTTCAGAATTGCTGATTGTGGAGGCAGAACATAAGTGTGAAGCAGGTGTCCGACAGGCTTGTCTAGAGGGGGGAGGGGGAGAAAACAAAGCCTGGCAAGTGATCTAAAAGCATTTATTTGGAGAGAATTAGAATATAAAAACATGGATGTAATGCTGCGGCTTTGGAAGGCACTGGTCAGACTGCATTTGGAGTATTGTGAGCAGTTTGTGGCCTACATCTGTGGTGGGGGCCGGCTGTGCCAACATCCAGAGGTGGTTTACGAGAATGATCCCGGGGATGATTGGGTTAACGTATGAGCGTTTGACCACTCAAGACCTGTACTCACTGGAGTTTGGAAGGACAAGAGAGGACCTCAATGAAACTTACAGAATAATGATAGGCCTGGATAGGGTGGATGTGGAGAGATATTTCCACTAGTGGGAGCGTCTCGGACCACAGGGCACAGCCTCGGAATAAAAGGACATACCTATAGCAAGATAAGGATGAATTTCTTCAGTCAGAGAGTGGTGAATCTGTGGAATTCATTGCCACATGTGGCTGTGGAGGCCATGCCATTGGGTATACTTAAAGCAGACATTGACATGTTCTTGATTAGGAAGGGTGTCAAAGGTTATGGGAGAAAGTAGGAGAATGGGGTCGGGAAGGAAAGATAGATGAGCCATGATTAAATGGCGGAGTAGACTCAATGGAGCGAATGGTTAAATAATCTCGAATAACTTTTGAACTTGTAAATGCATTTTAAATCGATGACTCAGGCAGGATACGTCACATTTACCACTCTGACGGTGACACAAAACATCCAGGCTTTGCAAGTTAGGCAATTTGCAATGGGATTATTAGTTTAATTAAAGCAAAAGTGTTTTGCATATTTCTGGCAGGAGTATTTTGTGGTATTATCAGATGCTTGTAATCATGGGAAATATTAATGCAGTTTGTCACCCATGTTTACATGCAATTCTACAGTAGTTTTTAATGTCCAATGTTCTAATGACAGTCTAGGGTTGTCTATGACTTGTGTCTGAGTCCTGTCATTGGTTGAAATGACCAGTACCTAATTGAATTGAATTGAAATTGAAATAATTTAATTGCCACGCAACCAAGGTCGGTGGTATTTGGGTTGCCAGCAGCGGTACAATAATAAAGAACACAACCACAATAAAAAATTTACACAATCATCCACCACAGCATTCATCACTGTGGTGGAAGGCACAGAGCTTGGCCAGTCCTCCTCCATTTTCCCCCGTGGTCGGGACCACCACCCTCCACAGCCGTTGCTGCGGGCGTCCAGATGGTAAGGGACAAAGTCAAAGTCAAGGTGAGTCCAGGATCGGCTCTTCCCAACCAGAGACCGCGGCTTCAGGCTGCTGTAGGCCGCAGGCCGGCGGTCAAAGTTTTAAAGTACCTGCCGTGCCGCAGCCGGAAGCACCGCAGTCTGCAGGGCCGGCGGTCGAAGCTCCCCTCCAGGGGAGATGATATGTCCATGCCGCACCCACGGTAGAAGACGGCCGCGTGCCGGCGGTGGAAGCTTCTTCCCCGGGTCCTCCACGTGAGAACCCGGGCTGTAGACGCCGCACCAGCTGGAGTTCTGCAGCCGCGACTTGAGGCTGCCGGCTGCCACGGGCCAGCGTAACGGAGCGCTCCCCTCCAGCGAGGTCTCACCCGCTCCGCGCCGAGAGTCCACGCTGCGCCCGCCGCTGAAGCTCCGGGCGCGTCTCCAGGAAAGTCGGCGCCGATCCTTGCTGTTAGGCCACGGGGGAGGCGACCTGAAAAAGTCGCCTCCCCATGGAAGAGGCGGCCGAAACGGTTTCCCCCTTTTCCCCCACACATAACACACAGAGAAACATTAAAAACACACTTTTAAACATACTAAAAAAATAAAAAAGTTGAAAAAAGACGGACACGCTGCCGACAGGCTGCTGCCAGTGCAGCAGTGCAGTGCAGCGCCCCCTAAATCGAAGCATTCCACATCACCTCATCAGTGGATTCAATGCTGCACTGCACGATGTGCTACATTAGCAACGGAGAAGGAACAGGAACCCAACACTCACCTCTAGAATTCCATGTAAACTAAATGGTACAGTTTTATGGGGGATGTTGGGACAGAGACCGCTGCAGATGTACAAAGGCAATTTTTAACAATTGCAGAACAAGTTGGTTGAATAGTCAGTTTAAAAAAGGAACACAGAACCGTTGGAACAGAGAAGCAAAGTATAAAAGCAAGGTATGCTACGTATTTACAAATCGCTTCTACACAAGTCTGTACGACTGTATTAAACAACAAGAATGGTATCAAGATGAAAGGCTTCACTTCCATAAAAATTCCAAAGGAATTGGGGTTGTCGTGCTTAGAGAAGGTTAAAATAAGTGTTCATAGATCAGTCACGTACGTACGCTTCTTGCCAAAGGCATAAAGGTTTCCAACCAAGGGATACTGATTTAGTGAAAAAGAATCAAATGTAATACTTTTGATCTATTACGTGAAATAGCCAGGCATGTGTAAAGTATGCCTGGGAATCGTGAGACAATCCATTAATGACTTTGCTTGCCAGATTACAATTCATTCTTCATTACAGAAACTAAACAAGCATACGGCAAATTTGTTGTGCCTCAGCATTCCGTCCCTCCCTCCTGAATATAACATTATATTCCGTGCCATAAATACTTTTCTATACCTCAATTAGATGATCTGCACAACGTCCCTCTTCAATGCTAAAAGCATAATCAATTAGACAATGACAGCGCAGTACACAGGCCATCCCAGAGTAACAAATGACCCACTTACGAGAAACCCATACATGCAGAAAAGCTCCAATATTAAATTCAAAAGTCCGATCTACATACATACGTTCATTTCTAGGAACGTTAGAACTAGTTTTGTCTCTTTTAACATTGTTCCTTCTTGTCAGCATGATGAGTTTTTACTGCCATTCATTACAAAATGGTAAACATGGAGTGATTTTTGTCTATTTTCTGACGTACAAAAATCAACATCTGTACAAATGGAATCCATTTGTTAGTCAGGGAAGGCCTGTGCTCAGATTAATTTATGCACATTTGCTCTGAATCCATCATTAACCCTCCCACCAAAATTCCTATCGAACATGGCAGTGAAAGTACCAACTGACCCACAGCATCCAAAAAGCCTTTTGGGGAGATCGCTCCAGGTTTCCACTGTGTTATGTGAATCAGACGTCTTGCCAGTTTCAATGAATCGTAGAGTTGACGACATAGAAGAGGGAGTCCGTGCCGGCTGGAAAATAGCTGCCCAAATTCCAGAACTTGATCCGTAGCCTTCCAGGCAGGCGCACTGTTCATCATCTTCCAAAATTCCGTAGGTTGCAGAATGTTTCACACAAATTGGAAAAGAGCAAATGACGCCTCACTTTTTCTGGAGAGAGGGAAATAGAAAATGAGGAACTGCAGGTCAGTTAGGCTGGCATCAGCATTAGGGAAATGCTAGACTGTGGACTTAAATTAAAGATATGGTAGCAGGGTACATAAAAAATAAATAATTTAGCAGATGCAGCGCACATTTACAACTAGCACACCAAAGATAAAACATACAGCAAGGCTCGAAATTAACGGTTGCCCAATTGCCAGTGGGGATGATGGAAACAGCGTCTATCAATAATTTTTTATTTAATCTGGTGCATACAAACTTGGTATCTTCATTGCTGTTCACAACACATACATCTAATCTGAATGTCCGGTAATGTGGCTTTTTGACACCTTTAAACATATTGCCAAAAGAACATTTGCTGCAGTTATGTCATTTGGCCATCTCTTATAGACAATAGACAATAGGTACAGGAGTAGGCCATTCGGCCCTTCGAGCCAGCACCACCATTCAATGTGATCATCGCTGATCATCCCCAATCAGTACCCCGTTCCTGCCTTCTCCCCATATCCCCTGACTACGCTATCTTTAAAACCCTATCTAGCTCTCTCTTGAAAGTATCCAGAGAACCGGCCTCCACCGCCCTCTGAGACAGAGAATTCCACAGACAGTTCTTGTCATTTAGTGTAATGTATAACCTGTCAGGTGGGTATCGTCGGTTTTAACAGCTATTATCTTAAAATGCCTTTAGAAATTTCCTTGCAACCTGTATATTTTGTTGTTTAAATTATGTGGGAAGAAAGAGTTTATGTACCAATAACGACCCATGCTATGACCATGTCATGATAATTTTCCGTCCTTCACAGAAAACATGCTTGCATCAATCTGTAGTGTGCATGGTTAAGCATATATGTTACCATGGTCCAGGATTTATTGACACGGGTTGATCATACGCTGAATCATCCAACCACATTTGTTTGGAAGTGGAAAGAAATAATAGAAATTGCATTCATTGCAACGTGTAAAAAGAGTTGAGATAATGTATTATAATTTTGCTGCATGTCATTGTGGTATATATCATGTCTTGATTGGTGAATATGTTTAGTTTGTGACTTTATTTGAAGCAGAAATAATATGTGAATGCTTCAATGAGCATAATTCTGACTGGTAACTACGCACTTCGGCGGAGCACATTACCGCGCACGCCATGCAAGCCGTCTTAAATGACCACCTAAAATGTCATTTGGCAACCGAAAAAGCTGCCTAGGTTGCCCGATTGGCAACAGAGAAAAAAAGCCCTGATACAGTACTGGTATAACTCAGCAGGTCAGGCTACATCACTGAAGGGAATGAATAGGTGATTTTATTTGGTTGTAATAGGAAAGGTGAGAAAGCTGGAAAAAGAAGTGGGAGGAGACAAAGCCTAGCAAGGTATAGGTGGAACAGGCGAGGAGGTTTTATTGGCAGATGGGCGGATAAACACTGGAAATAAAAAAGAGACAAGGCTGTCAGATAATGAGAGAAAAGGGGTGAAATACAATACAGAAGGAGCGAGATAATGGGCTTATATTCAATGGAATTTAGACTGGGCTTATATTCACTGGAATTTCGAAGCATAAGATGGGATCTTATAGAAACATAACATGTTTAAGGGATTGGACAGGATTGATGCAGGAAAAATGTTCCCCATGTTGGGGGAGAATAAGGGGTAGGCCATTTAGGACTGAGATGAGGAAAACACTTTTCACCCAGTTGTGAATCTGTGGAATTCTCTGCCACAGGTGGCAGTGTAGGGCAAATCATGAGAGAGTTAGATATAGCACTGAAGGCTAATGGAATCAAGGGATTATGGGGAGAAAGCAGGAACAAAGTTAGGATTCTGGATGATCAGCCATGATAATATTGAATGGTGGTTCTGGCTGCAAGGGCTGAATCGCCTACTCATGCACATATTTTCTATGTTTATATATAGATAGGATGGAGATGGTTAAAGAAGAGGGGGATGGTGGGAGAAATTAGAGTGCATCGGGGGGGGGGAGAAAAGAGTGAACGGGGGGGGGGGGGCACAAAATAAACAGATGCAGGCCTTGGCGTATCAAGCGAAAATGTTTGGTGAAAAGGCCGCCTCGTCTACACAATTCTTAACCTGCTAAAGATACATCAGAACCAGAGATGTTTAGAAGGCCTTCATTAAAGTGCCACACAGAATCAAACAAAGTGAAAGGACCTAAGTAAAAGGATTGATGCTACGCAGCATCTTGTTTACTGCTCAGGATGTTTCCAGGAATGGAATAATGGAGTGGAATAATGCTAAAATAGATCATCATTGCTTTATTGTTTAGATATGTCAGTGATGACAATGCTGTGTAAGGAACTTAGCATGAGTCGCTGCCCTCTTCACTACTACACTGGGAACCTGAATGAGGGCTTCAGCCCTTTCCTGGCTCGCCACAGCAAAGAAGTGGTTAAAGTGACATATGGTTCGGTCTGGAATATGCCATGGTTGTCTGTAAGGGTTGGTAGTGGGTGAAATGGAGAACCCAAGTTCCTGTTGTTCCCAGCCAAATTAACTAATTGTTCAAAATAGAGTTGTAATTCCCAATTTTGGTACCACACCTGTTGATCATGTTTGTATCCTCTCCAATGCTTCCATGTAAAGTCATACTTCTTTCCACATATGAAGCAGAATCAAAACTCAGTAACTTTGACATTTTAATTAGAAACATAGAAACATAGAAAATAGGTGCAGGAGTAGGCCATTCGGCCATTCGAGCCTGCACCGCCATTCAATATGGTCATGGCTGATCATCCAACTCAGTATCCCATCCCTGCCTTCTCTCCATACCCCCTGATCCCTTTAGCCACAAGGGCCACATCTAACACCCTCTTAAATATAGCCAATGAACTGGCCTCAACTACCTTCTGTGGCAGAGAATTCCACAGATTCACCACTCTCTGTGTAAAAAATGATTTTTTCTCAATTCCGCCTCTTCAGAAGAATTACTAACCTATGTTGTCTTGAGGACTAATTTCTTAACAACTATAATGGATGTGATTTATATAGCGCCTTTCTATAATTCTCAAGGCGCTTTACATCGCATTATTCATACATTCTTCAGTCACACTCGGTGGTGGTAAGCTACTTCTGTAGCCACAGCTGCCCTAGGGCAGACTGACGGAAGCGTGGCTGCTAATCTGCGCCTACGGCCCCTCCGACCACCACCAATGACTCACACACATTCACATACAGGCAAAGGTGGGTGAAGTGTCCTGCCCAAGGACACAACGACAGTATGCACTCCAAGCGGGATTCGAACTCAGAACTGCTGTAGCTTTGGGAGCAACAACAGCAGCAGCAGCAGTAGATTAGCAAGAGATACGACTGATTGGCTCTAGCCCAAGTGGGAGGAGAGAAGTGAAAACAGTTGAAAACTGAGGAATTTGGTTTGTAAATTGGTAAATCAGGCAATTTATCAGTCAATTTAAGTAAGACTGCTCTTAGGGAGCGGCAGTGAATGAGCGGCCTTGTGAGGGAAGTGCCCTGTGAGAAAAGTGTGAGTCTTTGGCTCGAGAGTCTTCGGAGAGGAGGCTGAGGAGAGGAGACTTCGCAAAACACTGCAGAGGGAGAGTCGAAAGAAGGAGATGTCAGGCAAGCTGATTCAGTGTGATGCTTGCAGTATGTGGGAGGTCAAGGACACCTCCGGTGCATCTGGCTTCTACAAATGCGAAAAGTGCATCCAGGTAGAGCTCCTGAAGGGCCGTGTTGGGGAACTGGAGAAGCATGTGAATGACCTCCGGTTCGTCCGTGAAACGGAGTCGTTCCTCGACAAGTCCTACAGTACGATTGTTACACCTAAGGTACTGGAAGAGAGAAGGTGGGAGACAGTGAGAACGGGAGGGAAGCATGGAATGCCAACGTCCCCGGGGGTTGTACCTCTTGTGAACAGGTTCACCCACTTAGAAGCTGTCGGGACAGAAGAGGTGTTTACACTGGGCGGCGGACTGGCTTGTGATGCGAATAGGGCTGTTGAGCCAAAACCAAAAAGGCCTAAGGCAGGCAACGCCATTGTAGTAGGAGACTCCATTGTGAGAGGTACGGACAGGGGTTTCTGCGGCAACAGACGGGATGCGAGGATGGTGTGCTGCCTTCCTGGTGCCAGGATCCAGGATGTCACGGACAGAGTGCAGAAAATCCTCAAGGGCGAAGGTGAACATCCGGAAGTGGTAGTGCATGTCGGCACAAACGATGTCGGAAAGACGGGGATTAATATTCTGCAGCGTGACTTTAGAGAGCTCGGAAAAATGCTGAAAAGCAGGACCTCCAGGGTTGTTATCTCCGGTTTGCTTCCAGTTCCTCGTGCTGGCGAGAGCAGGAACAGGGAGATACGGGACCTGAACGTGTGGCTGAGGAACTGGTGCACGGGGCAGGGATTTAGATTCTTAGATCACTGGGATCTGTTTTGGGGTAAGGGGGAACTGTACAAAAGGGACGGATTGCATCTTAACAGGTGTGGGACCAGCATTCTGGCAGGCAGGTTTGCCACTGCTACACGGGTGGTTATAAACTGAATAAGGGGGGTGGGGTGTCGAATGGGCTAGTGGAGGATGGAGTTAAAGGGAAAGGGTTTCTTAAGTGCGTGAGCGTAGAGACAGAGGGGTGTAAAATGAGGGTAGAAGCAATAGGTAGCAAGGTGAAAAGTAAAAGTGGCAGGCCGGAAAATCCAGGGCAAAAATCAAAAAGGGCCACTTTTCAACAAAATTGTATAAGGGGTAAGAGTGTTGTAATAACAAGCCTGAAGGCTTTGTGTCTCAATGCAAGGAGCATTCGTAATAAGGTGGATGAGTTGAATGTGCAGATAGCTATTAATGACTATGATATAGTTGGGATCACGGAGACATGGCTCCAGGGTGACTCTCAGGTCTCGCGTTTGATCTAGTTTCTGTTTCTTATTGGTTTTTAGTATTAGAGTTTGCATTCTTGTTTTATTTTGGTGTCTCACATCTCCTCTTGTTTCAGGTCCCATTTCCTGTCAGGTCGTTTACCCTCATGTGATTGTTGGCCACGCCCTGATGTGTTTCACCTGTGTCTCGTTATCCCCTGCTAGTCTGTTGGCCACGCCCTGATGTGTTTCACCTGTGTCTCGTTATCCCCTGCTAGTCTGTATTTAAGCCTTTTGTGTTTTAGTTCCCATTGCCAGTTCGTTGTGTATGCTATTTGGTATCACCTCGTTCCAGCTCTCGAAATCTTGTGACCTTGTGATCTCGACCTTTGCCTGTATATTCGACCACTGGTTCTTGCCTGCTCCTATATGGTACTGTTGCCTCTGTTTTGCCTACCTGTGTACTGACTTGGACCGATTAAACGCCGAAGACTGATCTGCCCTGTGTCTGAGCCTGCATTTGTGTCCTCCTCCTCGTTCAGTTCTGACATTACGAACTGGCCAACAATGGACTCAGCGGGCTCTGATCCTTTTCGTGCAGCGCTCCAGAAGCAACAGGAGCGCATCTCGCATTACGAGGGTCAACTCTCCTCGATCGTCGCCGGGTTCCGGGATCTCGGCGAGCGTCAGCAGGGGTTCCAGGCAGACATCGGTTCACAGGTGAACACTTTAAGTTCTCGGTTAGAAGACCTGGTTACTCGGCTGAATTCTTTGTTTCCTGCTGCGGCTCCCGTGCCTGCCGAGTCTGTTTCCTTGTCTGTGTCTCCAGGAGCTCCGATGGCCGCGGCTGCTGCAGCATCTCCATTCGTCCACCTGGCAAGACCGGAACACTTTTCGGGGGAATCGGAGAAATGTAGACCTTTTTTGATTCAGTGTGGACTGCATTTCGAACTTCAAGCGGCTTCCTTTTCATCAGAACGCTCAAGGGTAGCCTTTATCATCACGCACCTGTCGGGTAGGGCGGAGGCTTGGGCCACGGCGGAGTGGTCTCGGAATTCTCCTGTTTGCCAGACATCGGTCCTGTTCATGGAAGCTCTGTCCCGCACGTTTGATCACTCCAATCCTGGCCGAGAGGCTTCACAGAACCTGGTCTCCATGAAACAAGGTAATCGCTCCGTTATGGATTTAGCTATTGACTTTCGAACTGTTGCTGCTAAGGGTGGATGGAATGAGGCTGCTTTGTTGGATGCTTTTCGCAATGGATTGTCTGAAGCTATCAAAGATCAATTGGCTCCTCTAACCCTGCCTTCCGACGTCGAGTCTATGATTTCCCTGGCTATCCAAATTGACGCTAGGCTCAGAGAAAGAGATCGAGACAGGAGATCGGCTGCAGTTCGGTCCTCCTACCAGCAGTGGCGGCAGCGTCGCCCTTCACCTTCCAGTCGGGACTTCTTCCCTCTCGGCCGGTCCAGTCAGCCTACAGCGCCACCTGCATCTTCGGAGGAGCCCATGCAGGTGGGACGAGCCAAACTCCGTCCGGAGGAACGGCAGCGCCGCCTAAGGGAGGGGAGGTGTTTTTACTGTGGTGAACTGGGACATTTGTTGAACAGCTGTTCAGTAAAAGACAAAGCTCACCAATGAAAGAGAGGACATTGGTGAGTTGTACCACTCCTATGAACCGTTCCTCTCGTCCATTGTCGACGGTACAATTGTTGGTGCATTCCCAGTGGCACTCCCTGCAGGCTTTGGTTGATTCTGGGGCAGATGAGAACTTCATGGACATTCGCTTGGCTGTTGAATTGAAGCTGGAACGTGAACAGCTTCAAGATCCTATGGAGGCTAGTGCACTGGATGGGCGCCTACTGTACAGTGTAATTCACCGAAATCAACCTGTTCAACTCATTGTGGCAGGTAATCACCTTGAGACCATCAGTTTTCATCTCCTCGACTGTCCTCTTCATCCTCTGGTTTTGGGGCTCCCTTGGCTGTCTTACCATAATCCTCACATGAACTGGGGTACTGGGGAAGTAATTTCTTGGGGGAATAACTGTAAACTCATCTATCTGCATGATTCTTCTCCTGAGTCTATGAAGGATCCGTCAAGGAGCAGTTTGCTGGGATCTTCCAGGACCACCCTCCGGCAGCCTCCCCGTTCAAGGGAGGAGGATTTTCCAGATCTCACCAAGGTTCCCTCATATTATCTAGACCTAAAGGAGGTGTTCAACAAGGCCAAGGCCACATCTCTTCCGCCGCATAGACCGTATGACTGCTGCATCGACCTTCTGCCAGGTACAGCGCCTCCTAAGGGCCATCTCTACTCCTTGTCTTCACCTGAGCGGCTCGCCATGGAAAAGTACATTGATGATGCCCTTGCTGCTGGGATCATCAGACCTTCTTCTTCACCTGCAGGAGCTGGATTCTTCTTTGTGGATAAGAAGGATGGAACACTTCGGCCCTGCATTGACTACAGAGGACTCAATGACATTACTGTTAAGAACAGATACCCTCTTCCTCTTATCTCCTCTGCATTTGAACTGTTAAAAGACGCTGCAGTATTCACTAAGTTAGATCTTAGAAATGCGTATCATCTGGTGAGGATAAGGGACGGGGATGAATGGAAAACTGCGTTTAACACACCCAGTGGTCATTATGAATATCTGGTCATGCCGTTTGGTCCTTACTAATGCTCCAGCAGTTTTTCAAGGCATGGTTAATGATGTATTACGGGACATGCTGAACCGATTTGTGTTTGTGTACCTTGATGACATTTGGATTTTTTCTCCAGACGAGACTTCCCATGTGCAGCATGTACACCAGGTGCTAGAACGTTTGCTCCTGAATGATCTGTTTGTGAAAGCTGAGAAATGTGAATTTCATGTTAACACTGTTCAATTCCTTGGTTTTGTTGTATCACCTGCTGGTATACAGATGGACCCGAGCAAGGTCAGTGCTGTGGCCACCTGGCCTACACCCTCCAGTCGTAAGCGACTTCAGGGGTTCCTTGGGTTTGCTAATTTTTATAGGAAGTTTATTCGGAAATTAGTGTCACTGCTGCACCACTCCATGCTCTTACCTCACCCCACGTGCCTTTCTCTTGGTCCTCTCAAGCAGAAACTGCATTTATGAGACTCAAGAGGAGCTTCTCCTCAGCCCCCATCCTGGTTCACCCTGACCCGTCACTCCAGTTCGTGGTTGAGGTGGACGCCTCGGGTGTGGGCATCGGGGCCGTACTCTCACAGAAATCTTTCACAGATGGTCGATTACATCCCTGCGCTTTCCTCTCAAAGAAGCTTTCTCCCGCTGAGAGAAATTACGATGTGGGTAACCGTGAACTGTTAGCGGTTAAAACAGCCTTGGAGGAATGGAGACATTGGTTGGAGGGTACCAAGCAGCCGTTTCTAGTTTGGACAGACCACAAAAACCTGGAATACATCAGGTCAGCCAAACGCCTCAACTCGCGCCAAGCAAGGTGGGCTCTCTTCTTTAATCGATTTGATTTTGTACTGTCTTACCGCCCTGGTGCCAAGAATGGCAAACCTGATGCTCTCTCCAGACAGTTTGATCCTGACCCATCCCCTAAGGTTTCAACTCCCATTCTGCCTGCTTCCTGTTTTGTTGGGGCGGTTACTTGGGAGATTGAGAAGAGAGTTTCCGAGGCAACTGCTGGTGTTCAGTCTCCGCTAGGGTGTCCTTCTAATCGTCTGTTTGTTCCCGAGTCTCTTCGTTCACAGGTGATTCACTGGGCTCATACGTCTCGGATCTCCTGTCATCCCGGTGTCCGCCGAACCCTGTTTGTGGCCAAACAGCGGTTTTGGTGGCCTTCCATGGAGAGGGGGATTAAGGAGTACGTCGCCGCCTGCAGTATTTGTGCTCAGAACAAGACCTCCCGTCGGGCCGCCTTTGGTCTCCTGAATCCGCTGCCTGTCCCCTCACGCCCCTGGTCAGACATCTCCATGGACTTTGTCACGGGCTTGCCCTCTTCTGAAGGTAACACCTCAGTCATGACTGTAGTGGACAGATTTTCGAAGATGGTCCATTTCATTCCGTTGCACAAGCTTCCCTCCGCCAAGAAGACGGCAGAGGTCATGCTGTCTCATGTTTTTCGCATTCATGGATTTCCCAGAGACATTGTGTCTGACCGGGGGCCTCAGTTCGTGTCCAGGTTTTGGAAGGAGTTTTGTCCTCTGTTGGACGCCACGGTCAGCCTTACATCTGGTTATCACCCGGAATCCAATGGACAGACTGAACGCCTTAACCAGGAATTGGAGACAGGACTGCGGTGCTTGGTGGCACAGAACCCTTCAACTTGGAGCAAACACCTTATTTGGGTGGAGTATGCACGCAACACACTTCCTTGCTCATCCTCTGGTCTCTCTCCATTCCAGTGTGCCTATGGTTATCAACCGCCATTGTTCCCTGCTGTGGAGAAGGAGTTCAGTGTGCCCTCCGCTCAGGCTCTCGTCCGTCGCTGTCGCAAGGTTTGGAATGGGGCTCGTCAGATGCTGTTGCGCAGTTCTGCGCGTTACAAGAGGATGGCTGACCGTGGAAGAACGCCGGCTCCAGTATACTCGCCTGGTCAAAGGGTGTGGCTCTCCACTCGAGATTTACCGCTGAGGGTGGAATCCCGGAAGCTGGCTCCTCGTTTTGTTGGTCCTTTCCCCATATCGAAGGTCATCAATCCTGTGGCGGTTCGTCTCAAACTCCCCCGTGCCATGAGGGTCCACCCTACTTGCCATGTCTCCCGTCTGAAGCCATTTAAGGAGAGTCCTCTGGTCCCTGCCTCCACACCCCCTCCGCCCCCCCGGTTCCTTGATGGGGGTCCAGTGTTTACGGTCAGCCGGTTGCTGGGGATGCGCCGGCGTGGTCGTGGTTGTCAGTATCTTGTGGATTGGGAGGGGTATGGACCTGAGGAGCGGTCTTGGGTGCCAGCTCGCAACATATGCGACCCGGAACTTATCAGGGACTATCGGCGCCAACATCCTGAAGATCCTGGGCCGTCAGGAGCCGGCCGTGGAGGGGGGGGGGGGGGGGGGTACTGTCAGGTCTCGCGTTTGATCTAGTTTCTGTTTGTTATTGGTTTTTAGTATTAGAGTTTGCATTCTTGTTTTATTTTGGTGTCTCACATCTCCTCTTGTTTCAGGTCCCATTTCCTGTCAGGTCGTTTACCCTCATGTGATTGTTGGCCACGCCCTGATGTGTTTCACCTGTGTCTCGTTATCCCCTGCTAGTCTGTTGGCCACGCCCTGATGTGTTTCACCTGTGTCTCGTTATCCCCTGCTAGTCTGTATTTAAGCCTTTTGTGTTTTAGTTCCCATTGCCAGTTCGTTGTGTATGCTACTTGGTATCACCTCGTTCCAGCTCTCGAAATCTTGTGACCTTGTGATCTCGACCTTTGCCTGTATTTTCGACCACTGGTTCTTGCCTGCTCCTATATGGTACTGTTGCCTCTGTTTTGCCTACCTGTGTACTGACTTGGACCGATTAAACGCCGAAGACTGATCTGCCCTGTGTCTGAGCCTGCATTTGTGTCCTCCTCCTCGTTCAGTTCTGACAGTGACCAAGGCTGGGAGCTGAACATCCAGGGATATTCAATATTCAGGAGGGATAGAGAGAAAGGAAAATGAGGTGGGGTAGCGTTGCTGATTAGAGAGGAGATTAACGCAATGGAAAGGAAGGACATTAGTTTGCAGGATGTGGAATCGGTATGGGTAGAGCTGCGAAACACTAAGGGGCAGAAAACGCTGGTGGGTGTTGTGTACAGGCCACCTAACAGTAGTAGTGAAGTTGGAGATGGTATCAAACAGGAAATTAGAAATGCGTGCGACAAAGGCAAAACCGTTATAATGGGTGACTTCAATCTACATATAGATTGGGTGAATCAAATTGGCAGGGGTGCTGAGGAAGAGGATTTTTTGGAATGTATGCGGGATAGTTATCTAAATCAACATGTAGAGGAACCAACGAGAGAGCAGGCTATTTTAGACTGGGTATTGAGTAATGAGGAAGGGTTAGTTAGCAGTCTTGTTGTACGTGCCCCCTTGGGCAAGAGTGACCATAATATGGTTGAGTTCTTCATTAGGATGGAGAGTGACATTGTTAATTCAGAAACAATGGTTCTGAACTTAAAGAAAGGTAACTTTGAGGGTATGAGACGTGAATTGGCCAAGATTGACTGGCAATTAATTCTAAAAGGGTTGACAGTGGATATGCAATGGAAGACATTTAAAGACTGCATGGATGAACTACAAAAATTGTTCATCCCAGTTTGGCAAAATAATAAATCAGGGAAGGTAGTGCATCCGTGGATAACAAGGGAAATCAGGGATAGTATCAAAGCGAAGGACAAATTAGCCAGAAAAAGCAGCATACCGGAGGACTGGGAGAAATTCATAGACCAGCAGAGGAGGACAAAGGGCTTAATTAGGAAAGGAAAAATAGATTATGAAAGAAAACTGGCAGGGAACATAAAAACTGACTGCAAAAGTTTTTATAGATATGTGAAAAGAAAGAGATTAGTTAAAACAAATGTAGGTCCCTTGCAGTCAGAAACGGGTGAGTTGATCATGGGGAACAAGGATATGGCGGACCAATTGAATAACTACTTTGGTTCCGTCTTCACTAAGGAAGACATAAATAATCTGCCGAAAATAGCAGGGGACCGCGGGTCAAAGGAGTTGGAGGAATTGAGTGAAATCCAGGTTAGCCGGGAAGTGGTGTTGGGTAAATTAAATGGATTAAAGGCCGATAAATCCCCAGGGCCAGATAGGCTGCATCCCAGAGTACTTAAGGAAGTAGCTCCAGAAATAGTGGATGCATTAGTAATAATCTTTCAAAACTCTTTAGATTCTGGAGTAGTTCCTGAGGATTGGCGGGTAGCAAACGTAACCCCACTTTTTAAGAAGGGAGGGAGAGAGAAAACGGGGAATTACAGACCAGTTAGTCTAACATCGGTAGTGGGGAAACTGCTAGAGTCAGTTATTAAAGATGGGATAGCAGCACATTTGGAAAGTGGTGAAATCATTGGACAAAGTCAGCATGGATTTACAAAAGGTAAATCATGTCTGACGAATCTTATAGAATTTTTCGAGGATGTAACTATAGCGTGGATAGGGGAGAACCAGTGGATGTGGTGTATCTGGACTTCCAGAAGGCTTTCGACAAGGTCCCACATAAGAGATTAGTTTACAAACTTAAAGCACACGGCATTGGGGGTTCAGTATTGATGTGGATAGAGAACTGACTGGCAAACAGGAAGCAAAGAGTAGGAGTAAACGGGTCCTTTTCACAATGGCAGGCAGTGACTAGTGGGGTACCGCAAGGCTCAGTGCTGGGACCCCAGCTATTTACAATATATATTAATGATCTGGATGAGGGAATTGAAGGCAATATCTCCAAGTTTGCGGATGACACTTAGCTGGGGGGCAGTGTTAGCTGTGAGGAGGATGCTAGGAGACTGCAAGGTGACTTGGATAGGCTGGGTGAGTGGGCAAATGTTTGGCAGATGCAGTATAATGTGGATAAATCTGAGGTTATCCATTTTGGTGGCAAACACGGGAAAGCAGACAATTATCTAAATGGTGGCCGACTAGGAAAAGGGGAGATGCAGCGAGACCTGGGTGTCATGGTACACCAGTCATTGAAAGTGGGCATGCAGGTGCAGCAGGCAGTGAAGAAAGCGAATGGTATGTTAGCTTTCATAGCAAAAGGATTTGAGTATAGGAGCAGGGAGGTTCTACTGCAGTTGTACAGGGTCTTGGTGAGACCACACCTGGAGTATTGCGTACAGTTTTGGTCTCCAAATCTGAGGAAGGACATTATTGCCATAGAGGGAGTGCAGAGAAGATTCACCAGACTGATTCCTGGGATGTCAGGGCTGTCTTATGAAGAAAGACTGGATAGACTTGGTTTATACTCTCTAGAATTTAGGAGATTGAGAGGGGATCTTATAGAAACTTACAAAATTCTTAAGGGGTTGGACAGGCTAGATGCAGGAAGATTGCTCCCGATGTTGGGGAAGTCCAGGACAAGGGGTCACAGCTTAAGGATAAGGGGGAAATCCTTTAAAACCGAGATGAGAAGAACTTTTTTCACACAGAGAGTGGTGAATCTCTGGAACTCCCTGCCACAGAGGGTAGTCGAGGCCAGTTCATTGGCTATATTTAAGAGGGAGTTAGATGTGGCCCTTGTGGCTAAGGGGATCAGAGGGTATGGAGAGAAGGCAGGTACGGGATACTGAGTTGGATGATCAGCCATGATCATATTGAATGGCGGTGCAGGCTCGAAGGGCCGAATGGCCTACTCCTGCACCTAATTTCTATGTTTCTATGTTTCTATGAACCGGCTACCTTCCGGTCGCCAGCCGAACACTTAGCCCATTGTGCCATCTGTCGTCGAACTATGATTAGGAGTGTAAGATCCAGAGGCACTATAAGATATTTGTGATTGCAAATGTCTGGAATTGTTAAGTTTGTCTGGGTTAGGGGGTATTAGCGACAGGGAGAGGTTAGTCAGAATTAAGATTGTTTTCCCTCGAACTTCAGAGGTTTCACCGAGATCTGATAGAAGTATATAAAATGAGTGGCATAGATCAGATACAATTTTGGTCGCCCAATTATAGGAAGGATGTCAACAAAATAGAGAGAGTACAGAGGAGAATTACTAGAATGTTGCCTGGGTTTCAACAACTAAGTTACAGAGATAGGTTGAATAAGTTAGGTCTTTATTCTCTGGAGCGCAGAAGGTTAAGGGGGGACTTGATAGAGGTCTTTAAAATTATGAGAGGGATAGACAGAGTTGATGTGATCAAGCTTTTCCCTTTGAGAATAGGGAAGATTCAAACAAGAGGACATGACTTCAGAATTAAGGGACAGAAGTTTAGGGGTAACATGAGGGGGGACTTCTTTACTCAGAGAGTGGTAGCGGTGTGGAATGCGCTTCCAGTGGAAGTGGTGGCGGCAGGTTCGTTGGTATCATTTAAAAATAAATTGGATAGGCATATGGATGAGAAGGGAATGGAGGGTTATGGTATGAGTGCAGGCAGGTGGGACTAAGGGAAAAAAGTTGTTCGGCACGGACTTGTAGGACCGAGATGGCCTGTTTCCGTGCTGTAATTGTTATATGGTTATATGGTTATATGGTTAATCTGCAGAATGGAAACATCAAATACTAGAGGGCATAGCTTTAAGGTGTGGGCTGCAAAGTTCGAATGCGATGTGGAGGACAATCTTTATAGATCTATTTTTATTTCATTTTTTACACAGGTTGTGTGCCTAAAATGCACTGCCAAGGTTGGGGATGAGATAGAAATGATAGTGGCATTTGAGGCTTTTTGATCGGCACATGAATGTGCAAGGAATGTAGGGATATGTATTAAATACACAGGTGAGCAAGAGATTGTCTTGGCATCATGTTCAACACAGACACTGTGGCCCAAAGGGTCTGTTCCTGTGCTGTACAGTTCTATAAACATGCTTACAGCATGCAACAATCAGGCTACAAGAACATAGATTTGCTGTTTAACGATATTCAGTTTCAGCTTGATTAATAAAAGCTGGCTCTTCTCCGTGATCAATGGCAGTCGTTATTTAGACCAATGTCATTGAAAATCTCCCTGGAGATGAATTTGGTATTTGCCATTATTTTGCTGAGCTGGATGTTAGGTTAACAAATCACTCACTAAAATAATGCACCAAAAAATGTGTGCAAAATTACATGATGTCACATTAATACAATTTTCAACTTTGCAACACTTGTTTTTCAGATGTGGCGAAATTCTAGGCTAGCTATCTAAGAATCTAAAGGGAAAAAATGAATTTGGACTTACAAATATACAAAAGATCATGATGTGGATTAAAAGGTCCAAGCAAAAAACAAATCGAACATATTTATAGTGGGACAAAACCAACATTTCAAAAACGCAGTGTTGTGTTTAAAAAAAATATGGAAACACTAGAAGAGTTCTCAAAATGATTAAGTATCGGTAGAAAAATGTGAAATTTTACTTCGGGAAAAGATGAACACCATAATATACTTTTCCATTTAGTGAGAGTAAAACAACTTTTACAAAGCTATCAATGAGATAACAAGTAGGTAATTGTGAGGCAATTTCCTTACACTAGTGCTAAGCAACCTATATTATGGAGAGGACAAGATTCACAAATTATTGCTAAATTAATCCATTTGTCTCCAAATTTATGAATATTAAAAGCTGGTTGGTGAAAATTTCTGTTAAAAGTGATCAAGAAATTGAACAATGACCAAAACATGCAAAACCTTTCAGACAAACAAAGTCTGTAATCTCCACTAAATGAGCAACATCCCTTCATTATCATTGACATTACACCATCTGTTGCCTCATCTCTCCTATTGTTTGGGGGAACGTCCACAATGTTTTTCTTTCATTTGAAAGATGATGGGGAGGTTAAACGATGAGGGGCAAAGTGAATATGAAGTGATAGCTGCAGTGCAGAAACCAACACAACGGCACAGTAAATTGTACTCCTGTAATAGAAACATAGAAATATAGAAATTAGGTGCAGGAGTAGGCCATTCGGCCCTTCGAGCCTGCACCGCCATTCAATATGATCATGGCTGATCATCCAACTCAGTATCCCGTACCTGCCTTCTCTCCATACCCTCTGATCCCCTTAGCCACAAGGGCCACATCTAACTCCCACTTAAATATAGCCAATGAACTGGCCTCGACTACCCTCTGTGGCAGGGAGTTCCAGAGATTCACCACTCTCTGTGTGAAAAAAGTTCTTCTCATCTCGGTTTTAAAGGATTTCCCCCTTATCCTTAAGCTGTGACCCCTTGTCCTGGACTTCCCCAACATCGGGAGCAATCTTCCTGCATCTAGCCTGTCCAACCCCTTAAGAATTTTGTAAGTTTCTATAAGATCCCCTCTCAATCTCCTAAATTCTAGAGAGTATAAACCAAGTCTATCCAGTCTTTCTTCATAAGACAGTCCTGACATCCCAGGAATCATTCTGGTGAACCTTCTCTGCACTCCCTCTATGGCAATAATGTCCTTCCTCAGATTTGGAGACCAAAACTGTACGCAATACTCCAGGTGTGGTCTCACCAAGACCCTGTACAACTGCAGTAGAACCTCCCTGCTCCTATACTTAAATGCTTTTGCTATGAAAGCTAACATACCATTCGCTTTCTTCACTGCCTGCTGCACCTGCATGCCCACTTTCAATGACTGGTGTACCATGACACCCAGGTCTCGCTGCATCTCCCCTTTTCCTATTCGGCCACCATTTAGATAATAGTCTGCTTTCCTGTTTTTGCCACCAAAATGGAGAACCTCACATTTATCCACATTATACTGCATCTGCCAAACATTTGCCCACTCACCCAGCCTATCCAAGTCACCTTGCAGTCTCCTAGCATCCTCCTCACAGCTAACACTGCCCCCCAGCTTAGTGTCATCCGCAAACTTGGAGATATTGCCTTCAATTCCCTCATCCAGATCATTAATATATATTGTAAATAGCTGGGGTCCCAGCACTGAGCCTCGCGGTACCCCACTGGTCACTGCCTGCCATTGTGAAAAGGACCCGTTTACTCCTACTCTTTGCTTCCTGTTTGCCAGCCAGTTCTCTATCCACATCAATACTGAACCCCCAATGCCGTGTGCTTTAAGTTTGTAAATTAATCTCTTATGTGGGACCTTGTCGAAAGCCTTCTGGAAGTCCAGATACACCACATCCACTGGTTCTCCCCTATCCACGCTACTAGTTACATCCTCGAAAAATTCTATAAGATTCGTCAGACATGATTTACCTTTTGTAAAATGTCCAATGATTTCACAACTTTTCAAATGTGCTGCTATCCCATCTTTAATAACTGACTCTAGCAGTTTCCCCACTACCGATGTTAGACTAACTGGTCTGTAATTCCCCGTTTTCTCTCTCCCTCCCTTCTTAAAAAGTGGGGTTACGTTTGCTACCCGCAGTACATTGAAATAAAAGCTAATTCCAATAATAAGCTTTCCCCTATTTTACCTTGGACATCAGGGCACGAGTGTCGTGTTTCCTGCCAATGTTCTTTAAAGAGGCAATCTGTCCATCCTTGACTGTGGAGAGAAAAGAATTTCTGGTATCATTGACAATAGCATTATTATACTGCACCATTACTGGAGAAACTCAGCCGGTACTTCCAAGTACTGTTGAAGCATGGGAATAATCTGTCTCTTGTCGAGACCCTGCACCAGGACTGAGAGTGTAAAGAGGAGATAACCAGAGGAGAGGGTGAAGATTTTACAAACAATGTGTGTCAAAGGAGAGCTGCAACAGTTGAATTTCATTCGAGGATCCTCTGGAATTAATCCAAAACCAGGATATTTAGCGTCACTCAAAACTACTGCCCAACTTAGTAGGCAGTGAAATTGAGAATCCTGCTGTTGTTATAGAACTGTAATTATCACTTGGTGCTGCAGGAAGCATCAAGGCCAAGACTAAACAACTGAAATGCAGTACTTTGATTCGCTCCCTGCTGGTTAGGGGAGTGAGTAAAACTATTTAAGATGCTGAACTCGACAATTAGTTATTTATGAGTTTTTTTGCCAGTTCTATGGCATTCTTCGATATCCTTCGATTGGCACCTGGATATGCAGGGAATGGAGGGGCATGGATCACGTGCAGGCAGAGGAGATTAGTTTATCTTGGCATCATGCTCGGCACAGACATTGTGGGCCATGGGGCCATAATATTCTTTGTTCTATTCCTTTCTTTTAGTCAGTCAACTTTAGCTTAACAACAACAACTTTGAGGTTGATTTGGCAACATTCAAATCAGTAACGTTGGCAAAAGTGTGTAAAAGTGTGTCGACCATCTGATTCGCTTTCAAAGACAACTTGTGCAAATTAATTTTAAACCATGTATAACCAGATTGTTATTTATGTAATTTATATGGGATACATAATCGCATGGATCCTCTGAACCTACCTATGCAACATAACCGCAGCAGGGCTCCTGGTAAATCCTCCTCTTCGATCAGTACTACAACCATTGGAGGGGCAGGAATCTGTATCACAATTAGCCGATTGATATTACTGTACAGACTGAAGGAGGATGAACGAATCTGGAATGAGTACATATTTTAATTCAGCGATAGTGATTCAGCAGCGGAAGTCTCACTGTACTATTACCACCATCTTTTGTACACCGCAGAGAGATGTGTACACTTATCCTCCATGACTGACGACTTTAGGGTGTGGGAGTAAACCGGAGAAAACCCAGCGAGGCCATGGGGGGGGGGGGGGTGGGAAGGGGAGAAGGAAGGAACCAAGGCCGTGCAGTCAGCACCTGTAGTCAGGATCGAACCCGCATCTGTGGCGGCCGCAGTCTGTATGTCTGTCAGGCAGCAGCAACTCCACCGCTGCGACCCCTCCCCTCCCCTCCCCTCGCTCTTCAGGCCAAACGTAGGGATCGTCCTACACGGCCGCAAATTTTATTTCTAAACCAGTTGGTTCTCGCCGGCCTCGAGCCCCGTCCGCGGACCGGTGGATACAGACGGACACGGACGTGGAGCAGAAACCCGCTTCACCCTCACCTCCACCCCCATCCTCACCCCCACCCCCACCCTCACCCTCACCCCCACCCCCACCTCACCCTCACCCCCACCCTCACCCCCACCCTCACCTCACCCTCACCCTCACCCCACCCTCACCCCCACCCTCACCCTCACCCCCACCCTCACCCTCACCCCCACCCTCACCCCCACCCTCACCCCCACCCTCACCTCACCCTCACCCTCACCCTCACCCCCACCCTCACCTCAACCTCACCCCCACCTCACCCTCACCCCCACCCCCACCCACACCCTCACCCCCACCTCACCCTCACCCCCACCCCCACCCTCACCCTCACCCTCACCCCCAACCTCACCCTCACCTTCACCCTCACCCTCACCTCACCCCCACCACCACCTCCACCCTCACCCCCACCCTCACCTTCACATTCACACTCACTTTACCTTCATCCTCACCTTCACCCTCATCCTCACCATCACCTTCACGTCACGTGGTGACCGCGTTAATGACGTCACGTGTCGCTCCGTCCGTTGACAGGGCGGGAAAGTCACGTGAAGTCCATTCAATGACGTGTTGGGGCTCAGCGACGTCACCAAAGGCACTAGAGGAGCTCTACCTGCCTGTGTAATATATGCAAAAATAATTTGACTGTGCAGTTGCATTTGTGACAAATAAACCACCATTGAACCATTGTTCATACAAGGTGCCAGTGAAGACAAATGGTCTGTTGTCTTTTTTACAAAATTACATTTATTCGGCTATTTGCAAAATGTATACATTGAACTACAACAAAACACCCAGCATTATTCTCTATCCAGGTGAGGAGGGACTAAATGGCAGGTGATTGAGTTGGAGGATACAATTACAGAAAACAAAATGGAGCAAATGGCGCATAAAATGTAGAACCAGGGGAGGCATGAGCATGGATTTGGAGATAAAAATGGTTGACTTGGAATTGGGAAGGGTGGGAGATGAGTGGATGGAGGAGGGGAAATGAACTGGGTGATGGGGGTGGGGGGGACTATGGTGTTTTGTTTTAATTTTGCATGTGGCATTCACTGCCAGAATGAAATGTAAAACCAGCAACACAGATTGTGATTTATCCATCTAACCTGTGGTCGTCAGAGTAGATTAAAAAGAAACATGAATGTTGCCATTCACGCCACCTCCTCCAATCTTTCAGCCCTCTAGGTTTCCAGTACATCTTCATACTTTGGTCTATTGCATAATTCCATTAGATATTTAACATGGAAATAGGCCTTTCAGCCCACCAAGTCCATGCTGACCATCGATCACCCATTCACACTAGTTCTATGTTATCCCAACAGGGGGCGCTGACCTGTGCGCGGCTGCCCAGCCTGCAGCTGTCTGTCTTTTCATCTTGTTTTTATTTTTAGTTAGTTAAAGTGTTTTTGTTTCTGGAGTTCTAGACTTTTTTATGTGGGGGGTGGGGGGGGGAGGGGGAAACTACCTTTCAGGGTCCCTACCTGGTCGGAGAGGCATCTTTTCTCCGGGCTGCAGCTTCGACCCGTCCTCGCGGCCTACCAGTGGGCCTGGAGCGGCGTTTCCTGTCGGGCACTGCCCAGAACCACGGCTTCGGAAGCGGCACAGCGCTGGAGCGCTATCGTGGAGCGGGCGATGCCTTGCCTGGGTCGCCGCGCTGGAGCTCCGGTGAGCTGAAGTCCGCCGAGTAAAACATCGCGGAGCTGCGGGTTTGAGGAGCGGCCAGCTGCGGGCGGCGGCGCCGAACTGTACACCGGGAGCCTGGGATCTCTAGATGAGATCGCCAGTTGTGGAGCTCCAACCGGCGCGGCCTTGTTGGCTTCGGAAGCCGCGGCCTCCAGTACGGAAGCGGCCGTTCCAGGGTTCCCAGGCCGCAGCGAGGATTCTCCCGACGCCGGAGCAACATCACCCGGCGAGAACGGCCAGGAACATCGGGCCTCCGTAGAGGCAACTGTGGAGGCCTCAATGGGCCCAACTATGGGTAAACTGGGGTTGGGGACTGGACCTTGTGCCTTCCCTCATGGTGGGAGCCATTGTGGGGGGATGTTCTTTATGTTTAAATCTCTTATTAATGTTATGTCTGTATTCTTTCTTTATGTGCTGCATTGGCAAGAAGCATTTCACTACACCTAGGTGTATGTGACTAATAAATAACCTTTGAACCTTTTTTTCTTTGAACCCACTTTCCTCACCCACTCTCTACACATTCGGGGCAATTTCACAGACATATTAACCTACAAAGCCAATGCATCTTTAGGATGTGGGAGGAATCCCACATGCTTGCAGGGAGAATGTGCCCGAGGACAGTGCTCGAGGACAGAATCAAACACAGGTCTCTGGCGTGTGAGGCAGCAAGTCTACTAGCTGTGCCACTATATCTTGATTTCCAACACGCAAAAAATTAAACGTTGATAACTTTGGTTACTAAAAATTAATCTATCTATATTCAGTCTTAAATCTCTAAGTCACACTATGTCCCCCTTAACAGCTATGTTTTAATTCACTTCAAGACTATGGTCGTAAAGTTGCTGCCTAACAGTGTCAGAGACCCGGAATCGACCCTGAATATTGGTGCTGTCTGTATGGTTTGCTCCTTTTCCCTTTGATCGCATGGGTTATTTCGGGGTTTCATAGAACTTGTTTCCTTCCACATTCCAAAGGTGTGCAGGACCCTTTATCAGACCCAACCCAAAAAGATTCTGCATATATACAGTGGCTTGCAAAGGTATTCATACCCCTTGAACTTTTCCACATTTTGTCACGTTACAACCACAAACGTAATTTTATTGGGATTTTATGTGATAGACCAACACAAAGTGGCGCATCATTGTGAAGTGGAAGGAAAATGATACATGGTTTTCAAATTATTTTACAAATAAAAAACTGAAAAGTGTGGCGTGCAAAAGTATTCAGCCCTCTGATACCCCTAAATAAATAGGGATAAAGTTGTGAAGAAGTTTAAAGCAGGGTTAGGTTATAAAAAAATATCCCAAGCTTTGAACATCTCACGGAGCACTGTTCAATCCATCATCCATACATGTATTGTATTGTATCATTGTAAAGCAGCTCCCTCGCTCTTTAACCTCATTCAAATGGGCGGAGGACGGGTTTCGTTACCTCGGCGTTTTTATTACACCTATATTTGATATGTTCCGCAAAAAAATTCTGCCTCTGGTTGAGAAAGCTGAAAGAGATTTTGACCGCTGGTCAGTTTTACAGCTGTCCCTCGCGGGCCGGATAAATCTGGTCAAGATGGTCATCCTACCCAAATTCCTGTATCTCTTTTCAGCACGTCCCTATACTTATCACTAAATCTTTTTTTGATAAATTAGAAAGGATAATATCTAAATTTTTATGGGGTAGCAAACCGGCTAGAATCCGAAAGGCGATACTACAGTCTTCTAAGAGTGACGGCGGCCTGGCACTTCCTGACTACAGGCGATATTTTGGGCAGCTAACTTGCAAAAACTCCTGTATTGGATGAATGATGATTGCGACCACCTACCGACCAGGGTACACATGGAAAAGGCGAGTTCACGTCTCCCGTTGCGGTCTGTCCTATGCTCCCAACTCCCCCTTCCTATAACATCTGTGGGCGCAGGCCCAATTGCGTCCCTTTCGCTCAAGATATGGAGCCAACAGGAAAAACTTCGGTTTACAAGGCCCTTCCATCTTGACCCCACTGTTTAAAAATCACATCTTTAAACCTTCAAGTACAGACCACGCATTCAAAACCTGGCACGGTAACGGTATCAGTAGTATCAAAAACCTATACAAGAATAGCATTTTCTCGTCCTTGGCGGAGCTCTCGTCCAACTACAGCCTCCCAAACTCCCACCTTTTTCGTTTTTTCCAGATTAGGGATTTTGTGAAGAAGACATTCCCCCATTTCCCAAATCGCCCCCCTGAAACCCTGACCTATACCATCCTAGCGCTGGACCCCAGCCGGAAGAAATGCATCTCTGTTTTGTATAACTTGTTAGGGTCGGTTATATTGAAACCTCATACCTCATTAAAAGCTGTGTGGGAGGGCGAGCTGAATACGAAACTAACAGACCAGCAATAGGATTCTGCCTTGGATTTGATCCATTCTTCCTCCATATGTGCCCATCATGGCCTAATCCAATGCAAAGTCCTTCACAAGTCCACTACAGAAATGCAAGATTATCTAGAATTTACCACGGTTAGGGACACCTGCAACAGATGTAATCAATCCCCTGCCAACCATAGCCATATGTTTTGGTCTTGCCCTAAGCTAGCAGCCTTTTGGAGGAGTGCTTTCGAGGTGATAAGCAGAGCCTATGGCCAGACTATTCCTCCAAACCCACTGTCAGCCATTTTTGGTATTCCTCCCAACACCAACCTCTCTGTTGCGGTGAAATGGGTTCTAGCTTTTACAACCTTGTTAGCCCGGAGACTGATCTTGCTTAATTGGAGGCTCACCTGTTCCCCGACACACGCCCGCTGGATTAAGGAGGTGCTCTACAATTTAAAGCTTGAAAAACGTAGGTTCTCTCTCAAAGACTCTACCAAGACATTCCTAGACACATGGAACCCTTTCCTGGAACTTGTTAAATCTCTTAGCTTGTCCCCAGATTCGGAAGAGGACTGAGTGCTTGCCATCACTGTCCTGCTTTACTGCAGCTGCTCCCCCCTTAGCCCCCCCCCCCCCCCACACTTATTTATTTAATTACCTACTTATTTACTGTTCATAGTGGGGGGGGGGGGTTTCCCCGCCCAGTATATTTTGTTTTGTTTATCTCTACGTATTTGTGTGGATGTGTACGTATGTGAGTGTTGTTTGTCCCGTTTGGTTCCGACCTGATTTGGGTGGGTTGAAGGTGGGTACGGGTAAGGGCTTTGAGGGTCGCTTACATACTGTTGCACAATTATGCTTTGAGTGTCACTGTCCGTTATCATTGTATGTATGCAAATTGATGTGAAATTCAAATAAAAAGATTTCAAAATAAAAAGAGATGAAGGCTGCATCATTGGGGTCCTGGGGTGGAGAATGTGTGGGGTGGCATCTGTTATGTGCCACAGAGCTGTGGCATGTAACAGACATTTATGTTGGCTCATGGACTCGCCAGCCGCCTGTCACTTCTGCAGCGAGGAAGAGACCGTGTTCCATGTCTACATGCAGCCCGTTTGACTATCTGAAGGGGATGCTCCTCAAGTTTTGGCTGCACTTTAACCCCACGCTCCTGATCTTTGTTCACCCAGTAGAGGGGGTAGGGTCGTTAGGGAAGGGGCATCACCCTGACGGTTTGCTCCTGGACCTGGCCAAGATGGCCATTCGCGGATCCAGCAGCGGGCAGTCAAGGGTTCTGCACGAGTCGACTGCCTGACCCTCTAACGGGCCTACGTCCATGGCCGTGTGTCCCTGCACAGGGAGCAAACGGTATCCATGAGGAGTCTAGAGGCCTTCCGTGAACGCTGGTCACCACGGGGAGTCGAGTGTTTGGAGAGGAAGTTGACAATATTTTAATTTGATAATTGTTTGATTGTAACTTGCCAATGGTAATCTTGATTTTATTATTATTCTATATTTGTGTTTGTTTGAATGAAAGCTCTTTGTATTTAAAAAAAAGTGAAGACTGCAGGTAGTTTGGTGACCACAGGGAAGACAAAGGAAGACGCAGTGCAGGCAGTACTGTCGCCATTGCCCTCAGTAACACATTTCAGAAACTGTTGGGGGAAGATGACCTTTCTGAAGGCAGCAGCAGTGGCCATGTCCGTGGCATCAAATCAATTCTGCATGAATATATCATCTTCACCGCATAATGAATTAAATCAACTTCGCACCAGCAAAATGACTCAAAACTGACTTGCTTCAACAACCATCACAAGAATGGACTGTGACAATGCATCTTCCCTAAGTGGGAGTACTGACCACTACACAATTGCTGGGAAGTCAAACCAAGAACATACTCCATGTTATGTGGCACTACAATCATGCAAAATGGGATGGAGTCCGAATAAATCTGGAGGCTCAATACTTGGTATGCACGAGTTTACTGGTTTTGACTTGGCCTCTTTGGCCTGAAATGTTAACTCTGTTACTCTTCTCACAGATGTTCACTGACTTGCTGAGTGTTTCCCGCATTTTCTGTTTCTTTGAGTTTCTATCAGAAAGTCAACAGCTGCAAGTTCCTGGGTCAGGAATCTTCATATTTCTGAAGATCTGTCCTGAGCTTGGTACATTGATGTATTCACAAGGCAAGCTCATCAACAACTGTACTTCCTTGGAAGATTGAGGATATTTGTTATGTCAACAAATACTCCATTGCAGGTCCACAGATAGAGATTACACTGACTGGTTGCATTGCAGCCTGGTTTCGCAAATCAAACGCCCAGGAATGGAGATTACAGAATGCTGTAGACACTGTCTGGATCATCACAGGTACTAACATCCATAACGTCAAAAGGATTTTTTGGAGGCACTGCCACAAAAAGGGCAGGCACTATCATCAAAGACCCACACCTCCCTGGCCATGTTCTTATTTCACGCCTACCACCAGGAAAGTGGTACAGGAGCCTGAAAACCATGACCTCCAGGTCAAGACTAGCAGCAACCATCGCACTATATATCACAAACCTCGTCAACTTTAAACCAGTCCTTTAAACCAGACCAGAACTTTACTTCATTCGATACCAGATCCACGCTCTCAACAAACGCTTCTTTGCGTATCTGGGCTCCACTAAAGATCACAAGCTTGCACGTCCCCAGACCAGTCCCTGCATTGACACTCCTCACATCGACCGCTGCAGCTCCACTACTGCACGATGCCACCTGCCCTACCACCATGGGGCTAAGACACGCAATGCCATAGCTGCCAAGAGGAGCAGCACCCACACCCACCACCGCTACATTGACGACTGGATTGGTGCTACCATCCTGCACTCAAGATACACTTGGGCCATCTCCTACATCTCCCTACCTTTTCTTAATCTCACCGTCTCCATCACAGGAGATAGACTATAAACTGACAATGACTCCCACAGCTATCTAGACTACATGTCTTACCACCCTGCTTCCTGTAAAGACTCTATCCCCTACTCCCAATTCCTCCGCCTACGCCGCATCTGAGCCCAAGATGAGGTGTTCCATACCAGGACATCCGAGATGTCCCCATTGATTAGAGACACCTCTCCTCGGTAACCCGCAGCTCCGCTCTTGCTCCCCTTCCCCCCAGTTGTGACAGGGACAGAGTCCCCCAGGTCGTCCAATACAGCAGATAATCCTCCGGCATTTTCGCCACGTCCAACGGGATCCCACCACTAGCCACATCTTCCCAATTCCACCACTTTCCGCAGAGGCCTCTGTTCCCTCTGTAACTCCCTGGTCAACTCGTCCCTTCCCAAACCTCCTCTTCTCCATGTACTTTCCCCTGCAACACCTGAGCAGGAGGTGAACCTATACTTCCCTCCTCTACATGAGGAGCTAACACACTGGACAAGATGGTGGCCCATACAGTTGCGGCAGCTCAATGTTCTTTCGGTCGGTGCTTCGTGCTTTTTGTGTACGTGTTGTTTTTTGTCCTGTGTACTTTCTGTCGGGCGAACAACGTCTACGGCCAGCATGATCTCCTTAGGATTGGAGCTGGTCACGAGCGGAGTTTGTCCGTTCACACAAGGTCCCGGTGGACATAGCGAGGAGCCCCGGTTCTCCGTGGATTACCATCCCCGCGGGGAGGAGGCGAAGGCGGCGCAGAGAGAGAAGGCAAAAGCAAGGCTGCAGGGCCGGTGCGCTAGCCAGGCTACGGAGGCAGCCACTCAAACCATCGCTTCCCAGCCTGTTTCTCACCAACGCCAGATCCCTCGCTAACAAGATGGATGAACTGAGGCTACAGACTGCAGCTAACAACGCCGTGAAGGACAGCAGCATTCTGTTGATCACGGAGACCTGGCATCATTCATTCATTCCGGATTCTGCTATCGAGCTAGCAGGTTACACCGCACAGCGTCATGACAGGACAAGAGACTCCGGTAAGAGCAGAGGAGGAGGGCTCTGTGTGTACGTGAACAACAACTTGTGTACTTACACAGTGATTGTAGACAGTCACTGCTCCCCGGACCTGGAGTATGTGACTGTTAAATGCAGGCCCATTTATCTCCCTAGAGAGTTTACTGTCGTCATGATAACTGCTGTATACATACCACCGGATGCTAATGCTAACTCGGCTATCGGACATTTGTATGGTAGCATTAGCAGCCAGCAGAGCACATATCCTGACGCTGTTCACATCATAGCAGGGGACTTTAATCACGCGGACTTGAAGGCAATGCTCCCCAAATTCTACCAGCATGTTAAATGTGCTACAAGAGGAGCTAACACACTGGACAAGGTCTACTCCAACATCAAGCTAGGCTACAGGGCTAGACCACTATCACACCTGGGCCAGTCTGACCATATGACCCTGCTTTTAATTCCTGCATATGCCCCCCTCAGGGAAACTGCTCCTACCATCACAAAGACCATCACAACTTGGCCTGATGGTGCCTCTCAACAGCTGCAGGACTGCTTCGACAGGACCAACTGGGATGTGTTTGAACACCAGGACCTGGAGGTGTTCACAGACAGTGTACTATGTTACATTAAAAACGACATGGACACTGTCACAGTGGACAAACGCATCCGGGTCTACCCCAACCAGAAGCCCTGGATGACCCGGGAGGTCCAGCGGCTGTTAAAAGAGAAGAACACCGCTTTTAGTTCTGGCGATAGGGCTTTATACAGCACGGCCCGAGCTAACCTGAAGGGAGGCATCAGAGAGGCCATATTAGACTACAGGAGGAGGATAGAGGACCACCTGGACAGTAATAACAGCAGGCAGGTGTGGCAGGGGATCCAGTATCTCACCAACTACAAGACCAACCTTGGAGCTGCTGAAGGTGACGCCTCGTTGGCAAAGGAGCTGAACCTCTTCTTTGCTCACTTTGAAGTGGAGGCACCAGAGACAGCCACATCACACCATATGGTCCACAGCAGCTTAACCCTCAAAATAGAGGAGCATGAGGTGAAGCGCACGCTGCGGGCCATCAATCCGAGGAAGGCTACTGGACCCGACAGCGTCTCTGGACGCGTGCTGAAGGACTGCGCAGACCAGCTGGCTGGAGTCTTTACGAGGATTTTCAACCAGTCTCTGGCACAATCCACTGTCCCACCCTGTCTGAAGTCCTCCACCATAGACCCCTTGCCCAAAAAAACCCACATTTCCAGCCTCAACGACTACCGGCCAGTCGCATTCACACCAGTGGTGATGAAGTGTTTTGAAAAACTGGTCCAGGGTCACATCACATCACTCCTGCCCCGAAGCTTTGACCCCCACCAGTTTGCGTACAGAGCGAATATATCCACAGAGGACGCTGTAGCCACAGCCCTCCATGCTGCACTGTCCCACCTGGAGCAGCCGGTGAGCTACGTGCGGATGCTCTTTGTGGACTACAGCTCTGCTTTTAATACCATCCTTCCCCACAAACTGGTGGACAAACTGGGGGACCTGGGACTTCCACAGTACACCTGCATGTGAATAAATAGCTTCCTGTCGGGTCGCAGCCAGAGAGTCAGAGTGGGCCATCACACATCCACGGCCCTTAGCCTCAGTACCGGCTCTCCACAGGGCTGCGTGCTGAGCCCCCTGCTTTACACCATCTATACATATGACTGCACCACAGTAACACCATTGTCAAATTCGCGGATGACACCACGGTGGTGGGGCTCATCTCTGGGGGGGATGAGTACGCCTACAGCGATGAGGTGGAGCAGCTGACAGTGTGGTGTGGAGAGAATAACCTGCTCCTCAACACCACAAAGACAAAGGAGCTCATAATAGACTACAGGAAGAAGAAAGCGGACATTACACCATTAATTATCAGAGGGGACTGTGTGGAGAGGGTGGTGGATTTCCGCTTCCTGGGAATCCACATTGAGGAGGACCTGACATGGAACATGAACACCTCTGCGCTGCTGAAAAAGTTCTAGCAGAGACTGCACTTCCTGAAGGTGCTCAGGAAGAATAACATCACCCAGAGACTGCTGCTGTCCTTTTATCGGTGCTCCATAGAGAGCATCCTAACATACTGTGTATGCGTGTGATACACCAGCTGCACAGCGGCTAAGAGAAAAGCGCTCCAGAGGGCTATTGACAATGCCCAGAGGATTGTCGGCTGCCCTCTACACACCTTGGAGGACCTACACAGTTCCCACTGTCTCAAGAAATCCCAGAACATTATAAAGGACATTTCCCACCCTGGACACTCCCTGTTTGAACTGTTGCCGTCAGACAGACGGTACAGATCAATGAGGACAAGGACAAACAGACTCAAAAACAGTTTTTATCCCACAGCAATAACTACGCTTAATATAGCCACCAAATGAGCGCAGGTGCGCTACATACCAAAGGGATTGTGCAATCGACAGAAGAATGTATAGTTGTGTGTTTATGCTTTTTTTTTCAGGTTATTTACTTTAGTTGTTTATTTTAGATATTTCTCTTTTACGTATCGTTAGCTTTTAGATAATGTGTGAATGGTGCACTGACTGGTTGGCATTTTTAATTTTGTTCTACATGTTTTACATGTTATAATGACAAATAAAGAACCTTACTTACTCAGTCCAAGGACCCCAACAACCTCTTCAGGTGAGGCAGAGGTTCACTTGCACCACCTCCAACCACATTTGCTGTATCTGCTGTTCAAGGTGTACCTGTAATGTGCTCTCTGAAAGTGAAGGGGGCCATTCATACATGAGCACATTCACATTTTCTGCAAGTCCATCCAGGTGTGGACTCTTATATATCAGCAAGACCGAGCGCAGGACTCCCGCATTTGCATTATTATGGCTACCTAGTATTATGGTTATAAATGTATTCCATTTTTTAATTCATGTTTTATCTGTGTGTGTGAGTCAAGCCTGTTAAGCTGCTAGCTGCAAGAATTTAATCGTTCTGTTACCGGTACATACGACAATTAAACACTCTTAACTCTCCAACAATTACTGTGGGGCGTCAGCAGAAATACAATCCACCACATTCTGCAATGTTATGACTTAGCAGAGTCCTCATTCTTCTCTTCTTTTCAGTCAAGCCAGCGGATCAAGACTAGTTCAATGAGGAGTGCAGAAGGGCAGCTTCAGGTATGTCCAAAAATGATGACATGCCAGCTCAGTGCATCTTCAATACCATGCATGATCCACAGTAAAAGCAGCACACGCAGGCAGCATCCCTGGAGAGTAGGAACGGGCCCCGTCCAAGGAAGGAGATGGCCGGAGGCCCACAACAGCCTAGGATGTGTCGGGATGTGTCATAAGATCGAGAGCGTGGACTTTTAAAATGGCACTAATATGGCACCTCTTGCATACGGGCTCTGCAGACTATTTCTGTACACTTGCTAATCGAGGATCAGGGATATGGCAATACTGTACAGGACGCTTTGTGTGAAAAATAATTTCTTCTGTCCGACATAAGGAAAGGTTTTAAATTGAAGAAAACGACAAGGAACCAACGTGAAAACCTGCCTGCACCGAAATATTCTCTTAAAGAAGCTTCTACTAAAAATGCTGGAGAACTATGTCATTGGGTAAGAACAAATCACTGCATGCATCTTTCTTCAAGCTGTAAGCTTTACTTGGTTTAATATGTAATGCATAATCCCCATTCAGAAAGAATGTGACTTGATTTGTATTTTACTGGCATCTTTAGGTAGCAGCTATCTAATTCATATTGCACAAACCTGCTATGTTTAATTCTTTCAATAGGCGAAGACAGTGAACCCATGCATCCTGTATTCATTGGAGTTTAGCTTGTATTCACTGGAGTTTAGAAGGATGAGGGGGACCTTATAGAAACAGGGGATTCCATAAATTCACAACTCTCTGGGTGAAAACGTTTTTTCTCACCTCTTAATTAACCTCCCCTTTATTCTAAGGCTGTGGCCCCCGGTTCTGGATATTGGGAACATTTTTCCTGCATCTAGCTTGTCCAGTCTTTTTTATAATTTTATATGTTTCTATAAGAACCCCCTCATCCTTCTAAACTCCAGTGAATACAAGCCTAGTCTCTTCAATCTTTCCTCATATGACAGTCACGCCAGCACAGGGATCAATCTCGTGTACCTACGCTGCACTGCCTCAATCACAAGGATGACCTTCCTCAAATTAGGAGACCAAAGCTGTACACAATATTCCAGATATGGTCTTACCAGAGCCCTATACAACTGCAGAAGAACCTCTTTACTCCTATACTGAAATCCTCTTGTTATGAAGGCCAACATTCCATTAGCTTTCTTCACTGCCTGCTGACCTGTCAGCCAACTTTCAATGACCTGTGTACAAGGACACCCAGGTCTCGCTGCACCTCCCCTTTACCTAACCTAACCCCATTGAGATAATAATCTGCCCCCTTGTTTTTGCCGCCAAAGTGAATAACCTCACATTTATCTATACTATACTGCATGTGCCACGCATCTGCCCACTCACTGAACATGTCCATGTCACCCTGCAAACTCCTAACATCCTCTTCACAGTTCACGCTGCCACCCAGCTTTGTATCATCCCCAAACTTGCTAGTGTTGCTCCTAATTCCCTCTTTCAAATCATTAATATATATGGTAAACAGTTGCGGCCCCAACACCGAGCCTTTCGACACTCCACTCGCCACTGCCTGCCACTCTGAAAAGGACCCGTTCATTCCTACTCTGCCAGCCAATTTTCTATCCACGTCAACACCCTACCCCCAAACCATGTGCTCTAATTTTGGTCACCAGTCTCCCGTGCGGGACCTTAACAAAGGCTTTCTGAAAGTCTAGATACACTACTTCCACTGGCACCCCTTCGTCCATTTTACTTGTCACATCCTCAAAAAATTCAGAACATTAGTCAAGCATGATTTCCATTTCATAAATCCATGTGGACTTGGACTAATCCTTTTACTGCTATCCAAATGCCCCATTATTACCTCTTTAATAATTGACTCCAGCATCTTTCCCACCATCGAAGTCTGGCTAACTGGTCTTTAATTCCCCGTTTTCTCTCTCGCTCCTTTCTTTAAAAGTGGAAAAACATTAGCTTTCTTCCAATCCACAGGAACTGATCCTGAATCTATTGAACATTGGAAAATGATCACCAATGTGTCCACTATTTCTAGAGCCACCTCCCTGGGGACACTGGGATGCAGACCATCAGCTCCAGGGGATTTATCATCCTTCAGATCCATTAGCCTACCCAATACTATTTCTCACCTAATGAAAATTTATTTCAGTTCCTCTACCCCCTTAGAGAGTTATCTCTCTCTAGTTTCATTGCATAGGCCTTGATGAGCGACTTGAATTCTAGAAATGGAGCATTAGTGTAAAATCAAATGCTGTTCATTCTACGTTATTGTGACATGAAAACAGCATGAAAGAAAAAGGTGCAAGTAGTTTTTGGCTTTTTGCAATCTTGCACATAACATATGGTACAAGAATATTACCAGGAATTTTCAGTGCCATGTTAAATCATGATATGTGTATTAATATCCTCAATGTTGCTTCTTACTTTATAAGGTGAACATTTACAAAAATAATGCCAATCTACTCATCATCCAGCTTGACTAATTATCCAGATTAGTTGCAGCTCTTAATTTGTAACTTTTTAATGAAAAATGGTCTAACCTAATGTTTTATTATCCATCTGAAAAAGAAGTGGGATGAGACAAAGCCTAGCAAGTTAGACGTGAATACAAGCAAGGAGGTTTTATTGGCGGATGGATGGGCTGATAAACACTGGGAAAAAAAAGAGACAAAGCTGTCAGAAAATGAGAGAAAATGAGTGAAATACAATGCAGAAGGAGGGAGTTAATGGGCTTATATTCACTGGAATGTCGACCATTCCATTCCTTCCTACGGTTCTGGGGGGGATCCTGTGGCGTTAGCCAATACACGGGTCACTTATGGTCGAACCCTCGTCAGTAGGTACGAGGGTTGGTGCGTGAGGACATGGGCTAGAGGGAGCGTCCTGCTACTTAAGGTTATCTCACCTCGAGATCTTAGCGGTCAACAGGTAGCTGAGCCCGAGAAAACAGCCTCGCTCAGCTACAGCAGCAATGATAATATAGTTAGCGCACCAACCTAATGTGTAGAACCTGAATAAACGACTGTTTGAACCTGCCTGACGTCTGGCCTTATTCACCACGTTTGGTGCCACTACAGGGGTAACTTTAACACACAAAGGGTGATGGGTGTATGGAACGAGCTGCCAGAAGAGGTAGTTGAGACTGGGACTTTCCCAACATTTAAGAAACAGTTAGACAGGTACATGGATAGGACTGGTTTGGAGGGATATGGACCAAACACAGGCAGGTGGGACTAATGCTGGGACATGTTGGCTGGTGTGAGCAAGTTGGGCAGAAGGGCCTGTTTCCACACTGTATCACTCTATAATCTTTAGAAAATGAATTAGTTCATGTCCAGCATTCAGCTGAATCTGGATGACATTTAGCGAAGACTAAACAGTGGCAAGTAACATTCATACACAGAAGAATCAAAGATCAGCTCCAAAAATGGAGAATCGAACCGCAGGCAGATGATGTTCAATCGCATTAGCATTGCCAAGTCACACCAACATTCTGGGGTGGTCAATGGCCAGAACTCAACTAGATCAAACACAATGACTGTGGCTACAAGAGCTGGTCAGGGATTGTAGTAACCCATCTACTCATGTCCCGAAGTTTGCAAACAGATGCAAGGCAGGAGCTTGATAGCATTCTATCCATTTGCATCAATTAATGCATCTCCAACAGCATTCCCATAGTTGAGATCATTATTCACAGCAGCCCACCTGTTTTGCATTCCACTGAAACAAGCTAGATATTCTTTCCCCACACCTCCATTGTGCTAGGACTAGCTTTTATAACTGACTTGCAGGACAAGAAGTCAACAGGACATTATCACATGTACTGCGAGGCTGGTGCTCTGTCTTTTGTGAGACGATGACGGGAGCCAAGAGGCCATCTCCACTTAAAAACTCATCTCTACAGCAATGATGCCTTTCGGAGTACGCTCTAGTGCACAAGTATGTAGGTAATGCGTCGCACCCAGGGAAGACTTTGTTCTTAAAAGCAAATAGCATGGAGAAATGATTTGTAGGAACCAATAAACAATTGTGAAAATACCACAGCTGAGAAAGGTGGTATAGGATCAGGAACATTCAGAAGTTAATATACAAAACCAAAGGTGTATTAAAATGATGATCACTTGTGGTTGAGTTTCTGTTCCTGTTGGGAGGATTAATTATGACAGTAACATGAATTAACTAATTTCTCCAACAACAATTCAATCACATTTGTCATAAGCAATTTACCAGATATGATAGTTCCCTACCTCCCAGTACGGACCCAAGCCAGACTATCGATACCGACTGGCTATCTACCGGCATACACAACAATTCTCTAACCGGGCACTGAGATCTACCCTGGCCGCGATGCGTCGGCACCAGCAGGACCTCGCATTGACTCTCCCGTAACTTCGGGCCTCACTCACCCAGACCTGCAACGGACCCCAACTATACTTCATCCGCCGAAAGAATCACCTCTTCAATCGACGATTCCTGGCCCACCTTAACTCCACCAAGGACCTGAAATTAGCCCGCCTCAAGGCCGCACCCGTCGCCGACACTCTGCGACTCCACAGCCCGCAGGCTCCGGCCCGCGCCGCCTGCCTGAGTCCAGCAACGCCATCTTGGCCTCCAGTACTCACCAGGACACCGCCTTCGCCAACCTCCACATCGTTGTTGCCACCGATCTTCACCTGCCCACCGATGACACCCAGCCTCACCGCATCCAATGGTAACTCGGACTTTCTCCCCCTCGCCGATACCTCCGACTATCGCGACCATAACGCGACCGCCGAACCTCGCCTCCCCCCGGGGCCGCCTAACCTCATTGCCGCACCGGGCCCATCCGACATTCCCGCTGCACTGGGCCCACCGAATATCGCAGCCGCACCCGACCAATCCGACATTCCCGCTGCACTAGACCCGCCGAATATCACAACCGCACCCGACCACTCCGACATTCCCGCTGCACTGGGCCCGCCGAATATCACAACCGCACCTGACCAATCCGACATTCTCGCTGCACTGGGCCCGCCGAATATCTCAACCGCACCGGGCCCATCCAGCATTGCTGTCGCAGCGGGCCTACCTAACATGGCCGCCGGACCGAACCAACTGAACATGGCCGCCGGACCGGGGCTCCCCGAACATGGCCGCCGCACCGCACCCTACTCACCTCGTCACCTCACCGGCTTGGCCGAACCGCGCCGCCCCATCTGCCCACCGGGACCTCCCACACATCGCCCGCCGACCTGGACTCCACTTCCCACGGACTCCTACCATCGGGTCCGCCGACCCTCGCCACCCCACCTCCCTCCAGTAGCCTACAGCCGTCGCCTTACCTGCAAAGTGGACTCTGCACTGGGCCTGAAGCCGCCACGCTGCTGATCCCCACTCCTCTGGGTTTAACTGCACTGGGTCCTAGTGCCAGTCTGCCCAACCCTGGTAACCACAGTGGCTGTTCCACTGGGTCTTCCCCATCCCCCTCAAACTATTTGACCCCTGGTCTTCCCTACCCACACTACAGCCCTCATACCCCCCACCCCCTGACCACCCCCTACCCCCCACCACACATCGCCTCGTCCTCAGTCCACTCACCAGCCTTCCTCCGGCCCCAACCCCCATCCCTGCCGTGTGTTCACCATCCCCCCTGACCTCCCCCTCTCCGACACCGAACGGTCGGTCCTCAGCAGAGGCGTTAACTTTGTCACCCTCCGTCCCCACCTCAATGAGTTCCGCGCCCACCACGACTTGGAGCTCTTCTACCATCGCCTCCGCCTCACAGCATTCTTCCACGGGAAGGAGTCCTCGCCCCCTATTGATGATCCCTTTTCCCGTCTCCAACGAACCCCTTCCTCGTGGACCCCCCATCGTGGCCCTCCGGCTTTAGACATTTTTATCCAAAACTGCCGTCGCGACATCAACCGCCTCAACTTCTCCACTCCCGTCTCACTCCAATCTCACCCGCCCGCCCCCCCCCCCTCGAACGTACTGCCATCGACTCACTCCGCAACAACCCAGACTGGGTTATCAAACCTGCCAACAAGGGAGGGGCCGTGGTAGTCTGGCGCGTCGATCTCTACAAAGCTGAGGCCACGCGCCATCTCTCGGACACCTCCTCCTACTTACCCCTGGACCATGACCCCACTGACGAGCACCAGGCCACCATCTCTAGCACCATCACCGACTTCATCAACTCCGACGCTGTGGAGGCCATGTCATTGGGTATACTTAAAGCAGAGATTGACATGTTCTTGATTAGGAAGGGCGTCAAAGGTTATGGGAGAAAGTAGGAGAATGGGGTCGGGAAGGAAAGATAGATGAGCCATGATTAAATGGCGGACTAGACTCAATGGGGCGAATGGTTAAATAAACTGGAATGACTTTTGAACGTAAATGCATTTTAAATCGATTACTCAGGAAGGATACGTCACATTTACCACTCTGACGGTGACACAAAAACATCTAGGCTTTGCAAGTAAGGCGATTTTTTAATGGGATTATTAGTTTAATTAAAGTAAAAGTGTTTGTGGCATTATCAGATGCTTGTAATGATGGGAAATATTAATGCAGTTTATCACCCATGTTTACATGCAATTCTACAGTAGTTTTTAATGTTCAATGTTCTAATGACAGTCTAGAGTTGTCTATGACTTGTGACTGAGTCCTGTCATTGGTTGGAATGACCAGTACCTAAAACCAAGCATTCCACATCACCTCATCAGTGGATTCAATGCTACACTGCACGATGTGCTACATTAGCAACGGAGAAGGAACAGGGACCCAGCTCTCACCTCTAGAATTCCATGTAAACTAAATGGTACAGTTTTATGGGGGATGTTGGGACAGAGACCGCTGCATATGTACAAAGGCAATTTTTAACAATTGCAGAACAAGTTGGTTGCGTAGTCAGTTTAAAAAACGAACACAGAACCTTTGGAACAGAGAAGCAAAGTATATAAGCAAGGTATGCTACGTTTTTACAAATCGCTTCTACACAAGTCTGTTCGATTGCATTAAACAACAAGAATGGTATCAAGATGAAAGGCTTCACATCCATAAAAAATCCAAAGAAAGTGGGATTGTCGTGCTTAGAGAAGGTTAAAAGAAGTGTTTATAGATCAGTCACGTGTATACGGGTCTTGCCAAAGGCATAAACGTTTCCAACCAAGATATACTTATTTAGTGAAAAAGAATCAAAGGCAATACTTTTGATCTATTACGTGAAATAGCCAGGCATGTGTAAAGTATGCCTGGGAATCGTGAGACAATCCATTAATGACTTTGCTTGCCAGATTACAATTCATTCTTCATAACAGAAACTAAACAAGCATATGGCAAATTTGCTGTGCCTCAGCATTCCGTACCTCCCTCCTGAATATAACATTATATTCCATGCCATAAATACTTTTCTATACCTCAATTAGATGATCTGCACAACATCCCTCTTCAAAGCTAAAAGCATAATCAATTAGACAACGACAGAGCAGTACACAGGCCATCCCACAGTAACAAATGCCCCACTTACGAGAAACCCATACATGCAGAAAAGCTCCACTATTAAATTCAAAAGTCCGATGTACATACATACGTTCATTTCTAGGAACGTTAGAACTAGTTTTGTCTCATTTAACAATTGTTCCTTTTTGTCAGCATTATGTGTTTTTTAATGCCATTCATTACAAAATGGTAAACATAGAGTGACTTTGTCTATTTTCTGACGTACAAAAATCAACATCTGTACAAATGGAATCCATTTGTTAGTCAGGGAAGGCCTGTGCTCAGATTAATTTATGCACATTTGCTCTGAATCCCTCTTTAACCCTCCCACCAAAATGTTATCGAACATGGCAGTGAAAGTACCAACTGACCCACAGCATCCAAAAAGCCTTTTGGGGAGATCGCTACAGGTTTCCACTGTGTTGTGTCAATCAGACGTCTTGCCAGTTTCAAGGAATCGTAGAGTTTACGACATAGAAGATGGAGTCCGTGCCGGCTGGAAAATAGCTGCCCAAATTCCAGAACTTGATCCGTAGCCTTTCAGGCAGGCGCACCGTTCATCATCTTCCAAAATTCCGTAGGTTGCAGAATGGTTCACACAAATTGGAAGAGAGCAAATGACGCCTCACTATTTCTGGAGAGAGGGAGATAGAAAATGAGAAACTGCAGATCAGTTAGGCTGGCATCAGCATTAGGGAAATGCTAGACTGTGGACTTAAATTAAAGATATGGTAGCAGGGTACATAAAAAATAAATAATTTAGCAGATGCAGCGCACATTTACAACTAGCACACCAAAGATAAAACATACAGCAGGGCTCAAAATTAACGGTTGCCCAATTGCCAGTGGGAATGATGGAAACAGCGTCTATCAATAATTTTTTATTTAATCTGGTGCATACAAACTTGGTATCTTCATTGCTGTTCACAACACATACATCTAATCTGAATGTCCGGTAATGTGGTTTTTTGACACCTTTGAACATATTGCCAAAAGAACATTTGCTGCAGTTATGTCATTTGGCCATCTCTTATAGACAATAGACAACAGGGACAGGAGTAGGCCATTCGGCCCTTCGAGCCAGCACCGCCATTCAATGTGATCATCGCTGATCATCCCCAATCAGTACCAGGTTCCTGCCTTCTCCCCATATCCCCTGACTACGCTATCTTTAAAACCCTATCTAGCTCTCTCTTGAAAGTATCCAGAAAACCGGCCTCCACCGCCCTCTGAGACAGAGAATTCCACAGACAGTTCTTGTCAGTTAGTGTAATGTTTAACCTGTCAGGTGGGTATCGTCGGTTTTAACAGCTATTATCTTAAAATGCCTTTAGAAATTTCCTTGCAACCTGTATATTTTGTTGTGGATAAATTATGTGGGAAGCAAGAGAGTTTATGTACCAATAACGACCCATGCTATGGCCATGTCATGATAATTTTCAGTCCTTCACAGAAAACATGCTTGCATCAATCTGTAGTGTGCATGGTTAAGCATATATGTTACCATGGTCCAGGGTTTATTGACACGGGTTGATCATACGCTGAATCATCCAACCACATTTGTTTGGAAGTGGAAAGAAATATTAGAAATTGCATTCATTGCAACGTGTAAAAAGAGATGAGATAATGTATTATAATTTTGCAGCATGTCATTATGGGATATATCATGTCTTGATTGGTGAATATGTTTAGTTTGTGACTTTATTTGAAGCAGAAATAATATGTGAATGCTTCAATGAGCATAATTCTGACTGGTAACTGCGCACTTCGTCCGAGCACATCACCGCACACGCCATGCAAGCCGTCTTAAATGACCACCTAAACTGTCATTTGGCAACTGAAAAAGCTGCCTAGGTTGCCCGGTTGGCAACAGAGAAAAAAAGCCCTGACATAGTGCTGGTATAACTCAGCAGGTCAGGCTACATCACTGAAGGGAATGAATAGGTGATTTTATTTGGTTGTAATAGGGAAGGTGAGAAAGCTGAAAAAGAAGTGGGAGACAAAGCCTAGCAAGTTATAGGTGGATACAGACGAGGAGGTTTTATTGGCAGATGGGCGGATAAACACTGGAAATAAAAAAGAGACAAGGCTGTCAGATAATGAGAGAAAAGGGGTAAAATACAATACAGAAGGAGCGAGATAATGGGCTTATATTCAATGGAATTTAGACTGGGCTTATATTCACTGGAATTTCGAAGCATAAGATGGGATCTTATAGAAACATAACATGTTTAAGGGATTGGACAGGATAGATGCAGGAAAAATGTTCCCCATGTTGGGGGGGAATAAGGGGTAGGCCATTTAGGACTGAGATGAGGAAAAACCTTTTCACCCAGAGAGTTGTGAATCTGTGGAATTCTCTGCCACAGGTGGCAGTGTAGGGCAAATCAAGAGAGAGTTAGATATAGCACTTAAGGCTAATGGAATCAATGGATTATGGGGAGAAAGCAGGAACAAGGTTAGGATTCTGGATGATCAGCCATGATAATATTGAATGGTGGTTCTGGCTGCAAGGGCTGAATTGCCTAATCATGCACATATTTTCTATGTTTCTATATAGATAGGATGGAGAGGGTTAAAGAAGAGGGGGATGGTGGGAGAAATTAGAGTGCATCTGGGGGGGGGAGGGGGAGTAGAAAAGAGAGAACGGGGGGGGGGGGCACAGAAAACAGATGCAGGCCTTGGCGAAACAAGCGAAAATGTTTGGTGAAAAGGCCGCGTCGTCTACACAATTCTTAACCTGCAAAAGATACATCAGAACCAGAGATGTTTCGAAGGCCTTCATTAAAGTGCCACACAGAATCAAACAAAGTGAAAGGATCTAAGTAAAAGGATTGATGCTACGCAGCATCTTGTTTACTGCTCAGGATGTGTCCAGGAATGGAATAATGGAGTGGAATTATGCTAAAATAGATCATCATTACTTTATTGTTTAGATATGTCAGTGATGACACCGCTGTGTAAGGAACTTAGCATGAGTCGCTGCCCTCTCCACTACTACACTGGGAACCTGAATGAGGGCCTCAGCCCTTTCCTGGCTCGCCACAGCAAAGAAGTGGTTAAAGTGACATATGGTTGGGTCTGGAATAAGCCATGGCTGTCTGTAAGGGTTGGTAGTGGGTGAAATGGAGAACCCAAGTATCTTGTTAAGTTCCTGTTGTTCCCAGCCAAATTAACTCATTGTTCAAAATAGAGTTGTAACTCCCAATTTTGGTACCACACCTGTTGATCATGTTTGTATCCTCTCCAATGCTTCCATGTAAAGTCATACTTCTTTCCACATATGAAGCAGAATCAAAACTCAGTAACTTTGAAATTTTAATTAGAAACATAGAAACATAGAAAATAGGTGCAGGAGTAGGCCATTCGGCCCTTCGAGTCTGCACCGCCATTCAATATGATCATGGCTGATCATCCAACTCAGTATCCCATCCCTGCCTTCTCTCCATACCCCCTGATCCCTTTAGCCACAAGGGCCACATCTAACCCCCTCTTAAATATAGCCAATGAACTGGCCTCAACTACCTTCTGTGGCAGAGAATTCACCACTCTCTGTGTAAAAAATGATTTTCTCAATTCCGCCTCTTCAGAAATAATTACTAACCTATGTTGTCTTGAGGACTAACTTCTTGACAACTATGATTAGGAGTGTAAGATCAGAGGCACTATGAGATATTTGTGATTGCAAATGTCTGGAATTGTTAAATTTGTCTGGGTTAAGGGGTATTACCGACAGGGTGAGGTTGGTCAGAATTAAGATTGTTTTCTATCGAACGTCAGAGGTTTCACTGAGACCTGATAGAAGTATATAAAATGAGTAGCATAGATCAGATACAGTCAGAATCTTTTTAATCTGCAGAATGGAAACATCAAATACTAGAGGGCATAGCTTTAAGGTGTGGGGTGCAAAGTTTGAATGTGATGTGGAGGACAATCTTTATAGATCTATTTTTATTTTATTTTTTACACAGAGGGTGTTGTGTGCCTAAAATGCGCTGCCAATGTTGGGGATGAGACAGATGCGATAGTGGCATTTAAGTGGCTCTTTGATAGGCACATGAATGTGCAGGGAATGTAGGCACAGGTAAGCAAGAGATGGTCTTGGCATCATGTTTAACACAGACACTGTGGCCCAAAGGGTCTGTTCTTGTGCTGTACAGTTCAATAAACATGCTTACAGCATGCAACAATCAGACTACAGAACATAGATTTGTCCTTTAACGATATTCAGTTTCAGCTTGATTAATAAAAGCTGGTTCTTCTCCGTGATCAATGGCAGTCGTTATTTAGACCAACGTCATTGAAAATCTCCCTGGAGATGAAACAGAAACATAGAAAGTAGGTGCAGGAGGAGGCCATTCGGCCCTTCGAGCCAGCACCGCCATTCATTGTGATCATGGCTGATCGTCCCCTATCAATAACCCGTGCCTGCCTTCTCCACTAGCCCCTAGAGCTCTATCTAACTATCTCATAAACCCATCCAGTGACCTGGCCTCCACTGCCCTCTGTGGCAGGGAATTCCATAAATTCACAACTCTCTGGGTGAAAAAGTTTTTTCTCACCTCAGTCTTAAACGACCTCCCCTTTAATCTAAGATTGTGGCCCCTGGTTCTGGACTCGCCCAACATTGGGAACATTTTTCCTGCATCTAACTTGTCCAGTCCTTTTATAAGTTTATATGTTTCTATAAGATCCCCCCTTATCCTTCTAAACTCCAGTGAATACAAGCCTAGTCTTTTCAATCTTTCCTCATATGACAGTCCCGCCATGCCAGGGATCAATCTCGTGAACCTACGGTGCACTGCCTCAATCACAAGGATGTCCTTCCTCAAATTAGGAGACCAAAACTGCACACAATACTCCAGATGTGGTCTCACCAGAGCCCTATACAACTGCAGAAGAACCTATTTACTCCTATACTGAAATCCTCTTGTTATGAAGGTCAACATTCCATTAGCTTTCTTCATTGCCTGCTGTACCTGCACGCCAAGTTTCAGTGACTGGTGTACAAGGACACCCAGGTCTCGCTGTACCTCCCCCTTACCTAACCTAATCCCAGTGAGATAATAATCTGCCCCCTTGTTTTTGCTACCAAAGTGAATAACCTCACATTTATCTATATTATACTGCATCTGCCACGCATCTGCCGACTCACTCAATTTGTCCAGGTCACCATGCAACCTCCTAACATCCTCTTCACAGTTCACACTGCCACCCAGCTTTGTGTCATCCGCAAATTTGCTAGAGTTGCTCCTAATTCCCTCTTCCAAATCATTAATATATATGGTAAACAGTTGCGGCCCCAACACTGAGCCTTGCGGCACTCCACTCGCCATTAGCTATCCTCCAATCCACAGGAACTGATCCTGAATTTATTGAACATTGGAAAATGATCACCAATGCGTCCACTATTTCTAGAGCCACCTCCCCAGGACCCTGGGATGCAGACCATCAGGCCCAGGGGATTTATCATCCTTCAGTCCCATTAGCCTACCCAATACTATTTCTCGCCTAATGAAAATGTCTTTCAGTTCCTCTACCCCCTTCGATCCTCTGTCCTCCAGTACATCTGGGAGATTGTTTGTGTCTTCCTTAGTGAAGACCGATCCGAAGCACCTGTTCAACTCCTCTGCCATTTCCTTGTTGCCCATAATAATTTCACCCGTGTCTGCCTTCAAGGGACCCACATTTGAATTTGCTACTCTTTTTCCCTTAACATATCTAAAGAAGCTTTTATTGTCCTTCTTTATATTCCTAGCCAGCTTCCCCTCGTACTTCATCTTTTCAGCCCGTATTGCCCGTTTTGTTTCCTTCTGTTGTCCTATGAATGTTTCCCAATCCTCTGGCTTCCGGCTGCTCTTTGCTGTGTTATACATCTTTTCTTTTAGTTTTATTCTATCCCTAACTTCTCTTGTCAGCCACGGTTGCCTCCTACTCCCCTTAGAATCTTTCTTCCTTTTTGGAATGAAATTATCCTGCGTCTTCCAGATTATGCCCAGAAATTCCTGCCATTGCTGTTCCACCGTCATTCCTGCAAGGATCCCTTTCCAGTCTACTTTGGCCAGCTCCCCTCTCATGCCTTCATATTCCCCTTTCTTCAACTGCATCACTGCCACTTCCGATTTAGAAACATAGAAACATAGAAAGTAGGTGCGAGAGTAGACCACCAGGTCCGTCGAGCCCGCACCGCCATTCGCTCATGGCTGAACACTAAACAGACACACTTACCCACAAACAGTAGACACAAGACACAGAACACAAGACACTACCCTCCCCTTTATACCGCTATCACCCCTCTCCACCCCAAGAACCTCGTGATCTCCTGGGGGAGGCAAAAAAAACGGATAAAAACCCAGGTCCAATTCGGGAAAAAAATCCGGGAAATTCCTCTCCGACCCCAATCCAGGCGATCGACACTTGTCCAGGAGATCACTCAGGTCTTACTATACTAACCATACCTAGGTCCATATCCCTGCCCTCTCCCCGTAGCCCCTTATCCCCTTGGCAGCTAAAAAAACATCTATTTTAGTCTTAAATATATTTAAAGTTTCTGCTTCCACTGCTCCCTGGGGCAGTGAATTCCATAAATTAACCACCCTCTGGGTGAAGAAGTTCTTCCTCATCTCAGTTTTAAAAGAGCCCCCCCTTATTCTGCAACTATGTCCCCTAGTTCTAGTTTCCCCGATCATTGGGAACATCCTCGGTGCATCCACCCGATCAAGGCCCCTCACGATCTTATATGTTTCAATGAGATCGCCTCTCATTCTTCTAAACTCCAAAGAGTAGAGTTCCAGCCTACTTAACCTTTCCTCATATGTCAATCCCCTCATTGCAGGAATTAATCTTGTAAACCTTCGCTGCACTGCCTCCAGGGCTAGTACATCCTTTCTTAAGTATGGACCCCAGAACTGTACACAGTATTCCAAATGTGGTCTCACTAATACTGTGTACAGCTGCAGCAAGACCTCCGTGTTTTTATACTCAATCCCCCTAGCAATAAAGGCCAAAACTCCATTGGCCTTCCTGATTGCTTGCTGCACCTGCCTACTAACTTTTAGTGATTCATGTACTAATACCCCTAGATCCCTTTGCGTTACATTACAACGCAGCTCCTCCTCATTTAGATTTAACGTTCTCCTTCTCAAATTGCAGATTAAAACTAATCATATTATGATCACTACCTCCAAGCTGTTCCTTTACCTCGAGTTCTCTTATCATATCTGGTTCATTGGACAACACTAAATCCAGAATTGCCTTTTCTCTGGTCGGCTCCATTACCAGCTGCTCTAAGAATCCATCTCGGAGGCATTCTACAAACTCCCTTTCTTGGGGTCCTGAACCGACCTGATTTTCCCAGTCTACCTGCATATTGAAATCCCCCATCACCACGGTGGCATTATCTTTGTTACATGGCAGTTTTAACTCCGGCTGCAACTTACACCCTACATCCGGGCTACTATTTGGGGGTCTGTAAATAACACCAATTAGTGTCTTCTTGCCTTTACAATTCCTCAACTCAATCCACAGTGACTCAATCTCGTCAGTCCCTATGTCTTCCCTCATAAGGGACTGAATTCCCTCCCTCACCAGCAGAGCTACCCCCCCCCCCTTCTGGCCACCTGCCTGTCCTTTCTATAGCATGTATAACCCTGAATATTAAGTTCCCAGGTCCGATCCTCCTGCAGCCAGGTCTCAGTAATCCCCACAATGTCATATCTACCAACCTCTAACTGAGCCTCAAGCTCATCTACTTTACTTCTTATACTTCGCGCATTCATATACAATACTTTTAATTCCTTACGCATCTCACCTTTCACATCGATCCCTATTACACTTGGCCATAGTCTCCAATCCCTTTATGAGCTTCCTTTCCCGTTAATTCTGGGGGTCATTAACCAAGCTAAAGGGATCAGGGGTATGGAGAGAAAGCAGGTACAGGATACTGAGTTGGATGATCAGCCATGATCATATTGAATGGTGGTGCAGGCTCGAAGGGCCGAATGGCCTACTTCTGCACCTATTTTCTATGTTTCTATCCCTTTACTCTCTTTCCCTTTAACTCCATCCTCGACTATCCCATTTGACACCCCACCCCCCTTATTCAGTTTAAAACAACCCGTGTAGCAGTGGTAAACCTGCCTGCCAGAATGTTGGTCCCCCCCACCTGTTAAGATGCAATCCGTCCCTTTTGTACAGTTCCAAAACAGATCCCATTTGGTATTTGCCATTATTTTGCTGAGCTGGATGTTAGGTTAACAAATCACTCACTAAAGTAATGCACCAAAGAATGTGTGCAAAATTACATGATGTCACATTAATACAATTTTCAACTTTACAACACTTGTTTTTCTGATGTGCCAAATTTCTAGGCTAGCTATCTAAGAATCTAATGGGGAAAAATGAATTTGGACTTACAAATATACGAAAAATCATGGTGGATTAAAAGATCCTAGCAAAAAACAAACCGAACATATATATAGAGGGAGAAAATCAACATTTCAAAAACGCAGTGTTGTGTTTAAAAAAAATATGCATAATAATAATAATAATACATTTTATTTATGGGCGCCTTTCAAGAGTCTCAAGGACACCTTACAAAAATTTACAGGTAGAGGAAAACATGTAAGGGGAATGAAATAAATAGTAGAGACATGACTAGTACACAAAGTAAAGACAGAATTCAATTCAAAACACAATATGAGGCAATTAGTGCACAGATGAAAAGGGAGGGGGACGTGGGGCTAAGGATAGGCAGAGGTGAAGAGATGGGTCTTGAGGCGGGACTGGAAGATGGTGAGGGACACGGAATTGCGGATCAGTTGGGGGTGGGAGTTCCAGAGCCTGGGAGCTGCCCTGGAGAGGGCTCTGTCCCCAAAACTGCGGAGGTTGGACTTGTGGATGGAGAGGAGACCGGCTGATGTGGATCTGAGGGACCGTGAGGGTTGGTAGGGGGAGAGGAGGTCAGTGAGATATGGGGGGCCAGATGGTGGAGGGCTTTGTAGGTGAGGATCAGGATTTTGTAGCTGATCCGGTGGGAGATGGGAAGCCAGTGAAGTTGTTTGAGGACTGGAGTGATGTGATGCCAGGATTTGGTGTGGGTTATGAGTCGGGCGGCTGCGTTCTGGACCAGTTGGAGTCGGTTGATGTAGGTGAAGCTGACGTCAAGGAGAAGTGAGTTGCAATAGCCCAGTCGGGAGGAGATGAAGGCATGGATGAGTCTTTCAGCAGCGGGAGGTGTGAGAGAGGGTCTGAGTTTGACAATGTTGCGGAGATGAAAGAAGGAGGTTTTAGTGACATGGCGGATGTGAGGCTCAAGGGAGAGGGTGGAATCAAAGATCACGCCAAGGTTGCGGGCCTGGGGAGATGGGGAGACAGTGGTGCCGTCGATGGTGAGAGTGGGGTTATTGATTTTGCTGAGTGTGGCTTTTGAGCCTATGAGGAGGAATTCTGTCTTATCGCTGTTGAGTTTGAGGAAGTTATGTTGCATCCAGGTTTTTATAGCTGACAAACAGGAGTTGATATGGGAGAGGGGGGGGGGGGGGATTTGGTGCCGAGGTAGATCTGGGGGTCATCGGCATAACAGTGGAAGTCCAGGTTGAAGTGGCGGAGTATCTGACCAAGGGGGAGGATGTAGATGATGGAGGAGGGGGCCGAGTACGGAGCCTTGGGGAACGCCTTGAGTGACTGTGGCTGTAGCAGAGATGTGGTTGTGGAGAGAGATGGTGGGATCTGTTGGAAAGGTAGGAACAGAGCCAGCTGAGCATACACTAGAAGTTGTAAAAATGATTAAGTATTGGCAGAAAACTGTGAAATTTTACTTCAGGAAAAGACAAAAACATTGAGGGAAGGTTTTTGATCAACAGTATAGACATAATATACTTTTCCATTTAGTGAGAGTAAAACAACTTTTACAAAGCTATCAACGAGATAACAAGTAGGTAATTTAGAGGCAATTTAGAGTCCAGGACAAGGGGTCACAGCTTAAGGATAAGGGGGAAATCCTTTAAAACCGAGATGAGAAAAACTTTTTTCACACAGAGAGTGGTGAATCTCTGGAACTCTCTGCCACAGAGGGTAGTTGAGGCCAGTTCATTGGCTATGTTTAAGAGGGAGTTAGATGTGGCCCTTGTGGCTAAGGGGATCAGAGGGTATGGAAAGAAGGCAGATACGGGATACTGAGTTGGATGATCAGCCATGATCATATTGAATGGCGGTGCAGGCTCGAAGGGCCGAATGGCCTACTCCTGCACCTAATTTCTATGTTTCTTTTAGTCAGTCAACTTTAGCTTAACAACAGCAACTTTGAGGTTGATTTGGCAACATTCAAATCAGTAACGTTGGCAAAAGTGTGTAAAAGTGTGTCGACCATCTGATTCGCTTTCAAGGACAACTTGTGCAAATTAATTTTAAACCATGTATAACCAGATTTTTAATTATGTAATTTATATGGGATACATAATCACATGGCACCTCTGAACCTACCTATGCAACATAACCGCAGCAGGGCTGCTGGTAAATCCTCCTCTTCGATCAGTAGTACAACCATTGGAGGGGCAGGAATCCGTAGCACAATTAGCCGATTGATATTACTGGACAGACTGCAGGAGGATGAAAGAATCTGGAATGAGTACATATTTTAATTCAGCGATAGTGATTCAGCAGTGGAAGTCTCACCTCACTATTACCACCATCTTTTGTACACGGCAAAGAGATTGTGTAGACTTATCCTCCATGACTCGTGGAATTCAGCTCCTGACGACTTTGGGGTGTGGGAGTAAACCGGAGAACCCTGAGAAAACCCAGCGAGGCCACGGGGGGGGGGGGAGAGAAGGAAGGAGCCAAGGCCGTGCAGCCGGCACCTGTAGAGAGGATCGAACCCGCATCTGTAGCAGCCGCTGTCTGTCTGTCTGTCTGTCAGTCGGCAGCAACTCTCCCGCTGCGACACCTCCCTCCCTCCCCCTCCCCCTCTCTCCCCCTCCCCCTCCCCCTCGCCTCCCCCTGCCCTCCCCACCCCCTCCCCCCTCCCCCACTCTACCTCCCCCCCTCTCCCTCTCTACCTCCCCCCCTCTCTCCCCCCCTCTGTCCCCCTCCCCCTCCCCTCTTCCCTCTCTCCCCCTCCCCCTCCCCTCCCCCTCCCCCCCTCCCCTCCCCCCTCCCCTCCTCTCCTCCCCCTCTCCTCCCCCTCCCCCTCCCCCTCTCTCCCCCTCCCCTCTCCCCCCCTCTCCTCCCCCCTCTCCTCCCCCCTCTCCTCTCCTCCCCCCTCTCCTCCCCTCCCCCTCTCTCCCCCTCCCCTCTCCCCCTCTCTCCCTCCCCTCTCCCCCTCCCCCTCCCTCCCTCCCCTTCTCTCCCCCTCCCTCCCCCCCTCCCCCTCCCCCCCCCCTTCCCCCCCCCCCTCTCTTCCCCCCCCCCCCCCCCTCTCTCCCCCCTCCCCCTCCCCTCTCTCCTCCCCCTCCCCTCTCTCCCCCTCCCCTCTCCTCTCCCCCTCCCCTCTCTCCCCCTCCCCCTCTCCTCTCCCCCTCTCCTCTCCCCTCTCTCCCCCTCTCCTCTCCCCCTCTCTCCCTCCCCTCTCCCCCTCCCCCTCCCCTCTCTCCCCCCCTGTCCCCCTCCCCCTCTCCTCTCCCCCTCCCTCCCCCTCGCGCTAAACGCCTGTCTAGTTCTAGATTAAAACCTTTTTGAACTCGTCAAGCAACGTTTCACACAACACAGTCCCGTGAGGGAGCGCCCGGGGTGGGCGGGGCTACAGGGGGAGGGAGCGCCCGGGGTGGGCGGGGCTACAGGGGGAGGGAGCGCCCGGGGTGGGCGGGGCTACAGGGGAGGGAGCGCCCGGGGTGGGCGGGGCTACAGGGGAGGGAGCGCCCGGGGTGGGCGGGGCTACAGGGGGAGGGAGGGAGGGAGCGCCCGGGGTGGGCGGTGCTACAGGGGGAGGGAGCGCCCGGGGTGGGCGGGGCTACAGGGGAGGGAGCGCCCGGGGTGGGCGGGGCTACAGGGGGAGGGAGCGCCCGGGGTGGGCGGGGCTACAGGGGAGGGAGCGCCCGGGGTGGGCGGGGCTACAGGGGGAGGGAGCGCCCGGGGTGGGCGGGGCTACAGGGGGAGGGAGGGAGGGAGCGCCCGGGGTGGGCGGGGCTACAGGGGGAGGGAGCGCCCGGGATGGGCGGGGCTACAGGGGAGGGAGCGCCCGGGGATCGCCCTTCACGGCCGCAAATGTTATTTCTAAACCAGTTGGTTGTCGCCCGCCTCGAGCCCCGGGAACAGACGGACAGGGAGACGGATGTGGAGCAGAAACACAAACCCGCTTCAGCTTCATCTTCCCGCCCGCGCTCCGGCCTCGACCGTCGTCATGGCCGCATCGACAAGATGGCCGCGCGTCACGTCACGTGGTGACCGCATTAATGACGTAGGCGGGACGTCACGTGGCGCTCTGTCCGTTGATAGGGCGGGAAAGTCACATGAAGTCCATTCAATGACGTGTGGGGCGTCACGTGACGACACTGGTGGGACGTCACCAAAGCCACTAGAGGAGCTCTACCTGCCTGTGTAATATATGCAAAAATAATTTCATTCTGCAGTTGCATTTGTGACAAATAAACCACCATTGAACCATTGTTCATACAACGTGCCAGTGAAGACAAATGGTCTGTTGTCTTTTTTACAAAATTACATTTATTCAGCTATTTGCAGAATGTATACATTGAACTACAACAAAACACCCAGCATTTTCTCTATCCAGGTGAGGAGGGACAGTTGGAGATATAATTACAGAAAACAAAATGGAGCAAATGGGGCATAAAACGTAGAACCAGGGGAGGCATGAGCATGGATTTGGGGATAAAAATGGTTGACTTGGAATTGGGAAGGGTGGGAGATGAGTGGATGGAGGAGGGGAAAGGAACTGGGTGATGGGGGTGGGGGGGATTATGGTGTTTTGTTTTCATTTTGCATGTGGCATTCACTGCCAGAATGAAATGTAAAACCAGCAACACAGATTGCGATTGATGCACCTAACCTGTGGTCGTCAGAGTAGATTAAAAAGAAACATGAATGTTGTCATTCACGTTACATCCTCCAATCTTTCAGCCCTCTAGGTTTCCAGTACATCTTCATACTTTGGTCTCTTGCATAATTCCATTAGATATTTAACATGGAAATAGACCTTTCAGCCCACCAAGTCCATGCTGACCATCGATCACCCATTCACACTAGTTCTATGTTATCCCACTTTCCTCACCCACTCTCTACACGTTTGGGGCAATTTTACAGAGACACATTAACCTACAAAGCCAATGCGTCTTTAGGATGTGGGAGGAAACCCACATGCTTGCAGGGAGAATGTGCTCGAGGACAGAATCAAACACAGGTCTCTGGCGTGTGAGGCAGCAAGTCTACTAGCTGTGCCACAATATCTTGATTTCCAACACGCAAAAAATTAAACGTTGATAACTTTGGTTACTAAAAAAAATAAACTATCTATTTTCAGTCTTAAATTTCTAAGTCACACTATGTCCCCCTTAACAGCTATGTTTTAATTCACTTCAAAACTATGGTAGTAAAGTTGCTGCCTAACAGTGCCAGTGACCCGGAATCGATCCTGAATATGGGTGCTGTTTGTAAGGAGTTTGCTCCTTTTCCCTTTGATCACATGGGTTATTTCCAGGCTTCATAGAACTTGTTTCCTTCCACATTCCAAAGGTGTGCAGGACCCTTTATCAGACCCAACCCAAAAAGATTCTGTTTGACCTGTTGATGCATATATATATTTAAATAGTTATATATTCATATATAAATATATGCTGATTTGTTTTCTCGTTTATAACATTGTTTACAGAGTACTATGTTTACCTATAGGGGAGTTGCACGTAAGGTCACCGGGTCATAGGGCTTGATGCACGGAGCCCGCTCAATCCATCTGGAAGACATCCGTCACTTCCGGTATATGTTATTAATACAAGAAACGCTACCTGTTCCTGCCTGTTAAAACCGCCAAAATGTTGAATTTTTGCACTGAAAAAAATTGTGGGAGTCGGGGTAAGTGTGAGAGACATGTACCCAACTTCAGAATTCCAAATGTGAAGCGAAATGAAGGCATAGAGAAGCGAGAGCTGAAGGGACTACAGCAGCAAAAGTGCTTGTAAACATTGGCCATATCGGAATTGAAAATATTGGGAATTATCTCGTTTCCTCACTGCATTTCATCAAGTAAGGCATTATTTGTGTTTTTTCTTGATTCCTTTGGTAGCTAAAAATTCTCAGAAGTGATAAATTCCGGAAGTGGCGGCGCTGTGATACAGCTGCGGCTCGCCTGCAGCCTGTCTGTTTTTACTTTTTATGTTGTTTTTTTTTGTCTAGTTTAGTAATTTTTTTGGTTATTAGGTGGTGTTATGTGTGGGGGGGAGGGTGAAACAGAGCTTTCTGTCTCTCCCTTCGGGGGAATGCGACTTTTTGTCGTATCCCCCTTCTCTTCCCCCGTCTGCGCTGAGGCCTAATGGCGGAGCTGGCGGCCTCCAACCTGCGACCGACCTCGAGGGTCCGGAGGTAGAGCCAGCCAGGACTCACCAACGCGAGGCTGGCCGTCTTCGAGCTGTGGCGACGTCCGGGTAGCGGCACGACTCGGTGCTCCGGTGAGGGTGGACGGTGCGGAGCTGAGACACTCCTGTGCGGCCGGCACGGCTACCGGCTGGAAGGTGCTCCCGTGTGGGCAGCCCGGTGCGGGGCTGAGACGCTGCCGTGCGGGCGGACCGGCTCCCGGCTGGAAGGTGCTCTCGTGGGGGCAGCCCGGTGCGGGGCTGAGACGCTGCCTTGTGGGCGGCCCGGTGCGGAGCGGAGACGGCGGCTGAGGCGGCGTTCTGGCGGCGGCGACCTGGATCCGGGGCTCGGCCGCGGGCCAATGGAGGACACAACAGCTGCGGGCATCTTCGACCATCCCCCGGGCCGCGGAGCTTGAACCGGCCCGTTCGCGGAGCTCGGTTGAGCCGCGGGACTGACTTACCATCGCCCGGTGGGGTATCGCCTCGGCGCAGAGGGAGAAGAGGAGGGAAGAGACAGTAACTCTAAGACTTTTGCCTCCATCACAGTGAGGAGGTGTTTGGTGAACTCACTGTGGTGGATGTTAATTTGTGTTTATTGTGTTTTGTTATTATTACATGTATGGCTGCAGGCAACAGCATTTCGCTCAGACCGAAAGGTCTGAATGACAAATAAAGGATTCAATTCAATCAATTCAATTCAATTCAATTCAATCACTTCTGAAACTTTTTAGATGCCAAAGTAATCAAGATAAAACACAAAAAACTCCTTAGTTGATGAAATGCAGTGAGCAAACGGCCAATGTTCGCCAAGCACTCTGTCTGTTGTTGTCCCTTCAGCTCCCGCATCTATCCACCGTCATTTCTCCTCACTTTTGGAATTCTGAAGTGGGCTAAATGTCTCTCACGCTTATCCCGATTTCCATAATTATTTACAGCGTAAACATTGACAATTTCAGCGGTGGGGTTTTAACGGGCCCGCTACGCTGGAAACAATGGTAAGCGCCTACCTGCAGTACATCGCGTGTACTCCAGTTGGAGCAAAGATCTTAGAGCAGAGTACTGGAGTGGCGTAGCAACAGTACGGGTCATGGGTCGTGACCCCACTGCCGTGAAACCTCCCTATTCTGTTGCTGCTGCTGCAAGTCAAAATTTCATTGTTCTCCCCCCTGGGGATCCGGAACATTAGTGCCCATAACAAAGATGGCCGCCTCCCCCTGGGGATCCGGGACATCAGTGCCCCTAACAAAGATGGCCGCCTCCCCCTGGGGATCCGGGACATCAGTGCCCCTAACAAAGATGGCCGCCTCCCCCTGGGGATCCGGGACATCAGTGCCCCTAACAAAGATGGCCGCCTCTCCCTGGGGATCCGGGACGTTAGTGCCCCTAACAAAGATGGCCGCCTCCCCCTGGGGATCCGGGACATCAGTGCCCCTAACAAAGATGGCCGCCTCCCCCTGGGGATCCGGGACATCAGTGCCCCTAACAAAGATGGCCGCCTCTCCCTGGGGATCCGGGACATCAGTGCCCCTAACAAAGATGGCCGCCTCTCCCTGGGGATCCGGGACATTATTGCCCCTAACAAAGATGGCCGCCTCTCCCTCGGGATCCGGGACATTAGTGCCCCTAACAAAGATGGCCGCCCTTCATCAAGTTGCCGACGGTGAAGAAATTCTCCTCCTGCCGCCAAAGCTCCATCAGTTCAGTGACGTCAGTGCCTGTACCAAAGATGGCCGCCTCCATGAGGCGTGCCCGCTACAAAGATGGCCGTCCCGCCGTTTCCGGTGTCGGTGACGTCATGGGGGAGCGGAGGAGCAACGATGGCGGTTTTCCCCGGAGCGCGGAGCGAGGAGGCGGCGATGCACAGAAAGTACAGCAAGATGAGGAAGATGCTGGAGTGGAGAGGGTGGGGAGAGACACGGGGAGAGGGAGGGGGAGACAGTGGAGGAGGGTGGGGAGAGAATCGGGGAGACAGGGGAGGAGGGTGGGGGGAGAAGGTGCAGCAGCTGAGGTAGAAGGAGGGTGGAGATTGTGGGGAAACCAAGTCAATTTTATTTCTACAGCACATTTAAAAACAACTCTCATTGACTAAAGTGTTTTACATCAGTGCAGATTCTACACTGGTTCTGCAGAGAGAGTCACAGGGTGAGAGGGGAGGAGAGAGAGAGAGAGAGAGACAGGGATAGGGTAGGGAGAGGGTGGAGGAAGACGGGGAGAGAGAGAAGAGATGTGGGGGGGGAAAGCAGGAACGGGATACTAGTTTTGGATGACCTGCCATGATCATATTGAAGGGGCGAATGGCCGACTCCTGCGCCTAATTTTCTACATGTTTTCAGGGATATCCCGCACCCATGGACTTTTCCAAAGAGGAGGTCGCCGCATAGTGTTAAAGAAAGAACCGCAGATGCTGGTAAAATAGAAGGTGGACACAAAATGCTGGAGAAACTCAACGGGTGAGGCAGCATCTGTAGACACTAGACAACAGGTGCAAGAGTAGGCCATTCGGCCCTTCGAGCCAAAGATCTTATATCGAAGCAAGATGGGTGACTCTCACGCAAACGTGTTGTCCGCTCATGGGCGGATTCATGGGCGATTATATGACTCATTTTAGCAACCAGCCCCCGCCATCTTGTTCCGCCATCTTGCTTCCGGCCAAAGATTGGATCCGCAGCGGGGAGAGGGGGTGTGGGGCCCGGGGCAGCGGGGAGAGGGAGTGTGGGGCCCGGGGCAGCGAGGAGAGGGAGTGTGGGGCCCGGGGCAGTGGGGAGAGGGAGTGTGGGGCCCGGGGCAGTGGGCAGAGGGGGTGTGGGGCAGCGGGAGAGGGAGTGTGGGGCCCGGGGCAGCGGGGAGAGGGGGTGTGGGGCCCGGGGCAGCGGGGAGAGGGAGTGTGGGGCCCG
>NW_022630151.1:520372-568243 GCF_010909765.2 Amblyraja radiata | reverse complement strand
CCGCATCCACTCTGGGGCCTACCCACGACCAATCCACACTGGGGCCTACACACCTCCAATCCACACTGGGGGCCTATCCACCTCCAATCCACACTGGGGGCCTATCCACCTCCAATCCACACTGGGGCCTATCCACCTCACATCCGCTCTGGGGCCTATACACCTCCAATCCACACTGGGGCCTCTCCACGTCCAATCCACAGTGGGGACTAACCACCTCCAATCCGCACTAGGGCCTATCCACCTCACATCCGCATTGGGGGCCTATACACCTCCAATCCACACTGGGGTCTACACACCTCCAATCCGCACTGGGGCCAATCCACCTCGCATCCACACTAGGGCCTACACACCTCTCTTCCGCACTGGGGCCCTATCCACCTCTCAACCGCACTGGGGCCTATCCACCTCTCATTCCGCACTGGGGCCTATCCACCTCACATCCGCTCTGGGCCTATCCACCTCGCATCCACTCTGGGGCCTATCCACCTCACATCCGCACTGGGGCCTATCCACCTCTCTTCCGCACTGGGGCCTATCCACCTCACATCCGCTCTGGGCCTATCCATGACCATCCACACTGGGGCCTACACACCTGGTCGCCGCACCTGACCGACCCACCTCACTTCCGCACTGGGGCCTATCCACCTGGCATCCACTCTGGGGCCTATCCACCCTCCAATCCACACTGGGGCCTATCCCACCTCACATCCGCTCTGGGGCCTATCCCCTCGCATCCACTCTGGGCCTAACCACCTCCAATCCACACTGGGGCCTATCCACCTCTCTTCCGCACTGGGGCCAATCCACCTCACTTCCGCACTGGGGCCTATCCACCTCACATCCGTTCTGGGGCCTATCCACCTCGCATCCACTCTGGGGCCTATCCACCTCGCATCCACTCTGGGGTATATCCACCTCACTTCCGCACTGGGGCCTATCCACCTCACATCTGCTCTGGGGCCTATCCACCTCACATCCGCTCTGGGGCCTATCCACCTCACATCCACTCTGGGGCCTATCCACGACCAATCCACACTGGGGCCTACCCACCTGGTCGCCGCACCTGACCGACCCATCTCACTTCCGCACTGGGGCCTATCCACCTCACTTCCGCACTGGGGCCTATCCACCTCACTTCCGCACTGGGACCTATCCACCTCACATCCGCTCTGGGGCCTTTCCACCTCACATCCGCTCTGGGGCCTATCCACCTCGCATCCAGTCTGGGGCCTATCCACCTCGCATCCACTCTGGGGCCTATCCACGACCAATCCACACTGGGGCCTATCCACCTGGTCACCGAACTGGGGCCTATCCACCTCGCATCCAGTCTGGGGGGCCTACCACCTCCAATCCACACTGGGCCTCTCCACCTAGCATCGGCTCTGGGGCCTATCCACCTCGCATCCAGTCTGGGGGCCTACCCACCTCCAATCCGCATTGGGGCCTATGCACGTCGCATCCGCTATGGGGGCTTACACACCTCCAATCCGCACTGGGGGCCTACACACCTCCAATCTGCACTGGGGCCTAACCACCTCGCATCCGCACTGGGGGCCTACACACCTCCATCCGCACTGGGGCCTACACATCACCAATCCACACTGGGGCCTACCCACCTCGCATCCGCACTGGGGCCTACCCGCCTCCAATCCGCACTGGGGCCTACACACCTCCAATCCACACTGGGGCCTACACATCACCAATCCACACTGGGGCCTTTCCACCAATCCGCACTGGGGCCAATCTGCACTGGGGCCTATCCACCAAACCACACTGGGGCCTACACACCTCCAATCCACACTGCGGGCCTACCCACCTCCAATCCACACTGGGGGCCTATCCACCTCACATCCACACTGGGGCCTATCCACCTAGCACCCGCACTGGGGCCTACACACCTCCAATCCACACTGGGGCCTAACCACGTCCAATCCACACTGGGGACTAACCACCTCCAATCCGCACTAGGGCCTAGCCACCTCGCATCCGCATTGGGGGCCTTTCCACCACCAATCTGCACTGGGGCCTATACACCTCCAATCCACACTGGGGTCTACGCACCTCCAATCCGCACTGGGGCCTACGCACCTCCAATCCGCACTGGGGCCTACACACCTCCAATCCGCACTGGGGGCCTATCACCTCGCATCCACACTAGGGCCTACACACCTCTCTTCCGCACTGGTGCCTATCCACCTCACATCCGCACTGGGGCCTATCCACCTCTCTTCCGCACTGGGGCCTATCCACCTCACATCCGCTCTGGGGCCTATCCACCTCGCATCCACTCTGGGGCCTATCCACGACCAATCCACACTGGGGCCTACACACCTGGTCGCCGCACCTGACCGACCCACCTCACTTCCGCACTGGGGCCTATCCACCTGGTCGCCGCACTGGGGCCTATCCACCTCCAATCCACACTGGGGCCTATTCACCTGGCATCCAGTCTGGGGCCTATCCACCTCTCTTCCGCACTGGGGCCTATCCACCTCACTTCCGCACTGGGGCCTATCCACCTCACATCCGCTCTGGGGCCTATCCACCTCGCATCCACTCTGGGGCCTATCCACCTCGCATCCACTCTGGGGCCTATCCACCTCACTTCCGCACTGGGGCCTATCCACCTCACATCCGCTCTGGGGCCTATCCACCTCACATCCGCTCTGGGGCCTATCCACCTCGCATCCAGTCTGGGGGTCTATCCACCTCCAATCCACACTGGGGCCTATCCACCTGGCATCCGCTCTGGGGCCTATCCACCTCGCATCCCCTCTGGGGCCTATCCACCTGGCCGCCTCACCTGGTCGACCCAACTGGCACTGGGCCCACCGAACAATGCCGCCTCACCAGGCCCATCCAATATCACTGCAGGATCAGACCTACCAAACATTGCCATCGGACCGGTGCTCTCCGAACATGGCCGCCGCACCGCGCCCTACTCACCTGGCTGGCCGATCCGCGCCGCCCCACCGACCATCCGCCCACCTGGACCTCCCACGCATCACCCGTCGACCCCGACTCTACTGCTTCCAAGATGGCGGATGTGCGGGAGTGGGCGCCGTCTGTGTATGGCAGCCTGCCCGCAGTCCGTCTCTACACCTTTCTTTATTTTATTTTATGTTAGTGGAGGTCTTCTATGTGGGGGGTGGGGGTGGGGAAGGGGGGAACTTTATTCTTAGTCCCCTACCTGGTCGGAGAGGCAGCATCCCTCCGTGCTGTTTCTTCGCCCTGCCCTCGCGGCCTACCACCGAAAGGGGAGCGGCGTTTTCCTGACGGGACCGGCTGGGACTACAGCTTCGGCGGCGGTGGCGCAGCGCTGGGATACCAACACGGAGCGGGCGATGCCTACCGGGTCGCCGTGCGGTAAGCTCCGGAGCGCTTTGGTCGCCGACTTCCAACATCGCGGAGCTGTGGCTGCGGGCGTCCGGCCGCGGGCGGCGCTGGATTTGGATTTGGAGCGCCGCAGAGCCGGGGTTCGAGTTCGCCGGGGTCGGAGCTCCAGCCGGCGCGGCCGGAGGACTACGAGTGCCGCGGTCTCCGGTCTCCGGGAAGGGGACGGCCGCTCCAGACTTTTCCAAGCCGCTGAGGAATGTTTCACCCGACGCCGATGTTTCATCTTTATGGCAAGAGGGCCCTGAAAATCATCGGACTGGCTGCACGGCCACAGATGGGCCCTGACCTCGGGTGTTTCCCAGAGGAAGAGGACTTACCTTTCTGGTGCCTTTCCCCCACAGTGGAAATGTTTTGATTCTGCTGTGGGGGGATGTTTGTGTTGAACTCTGTAATATGGTGTGTGTCCATTTTTATTCTTTTTAAAAAAAAATTTAAAACCTTTTTCATTGGTTTGCAATGGAACTTATTATTTAAATTATGTGAAGCACTTTGGGGTCAATGCTAGTTGACTTAAAATGTGCTATATAAATAAAGTTTACTTACTTACTTACTTACACCTGGGCAATTTATTTCACTGTTTAATTTCGGATCACATTCTCCGGGCTCTGCGGCCTACCATCACTGGAGTTGGAAGCCTCCTCGGACTGTCGTGAGCCCCACCACGGGGCGTGGACTTAACATCGGAACTCATCCCTTGCCTTGGGATCGCTCCCACTGTGACCACCACGGAATCAACATCTAGGGCTCGCCGTCTCGGGTGAGGGCGAGTCGGGAGCTCCAACGTCGCAGAAGGTTAATCAGCCCCGACACGAGGTTCGATCGCCCGGCGTGGGGGAGCTGACATCCCCCCCCGATGTGGAAGCTTGATTGCTCCGACACAGAGGGCCCGAACACCGCCGGCTAAGGGATTTAAGATCATCCCATCAACGGAGGCTCGAGGCCCACGACCGAGGAAGAACAAAGGGAAGGACTTGAACTTTATTTCACCTTCCATCACAGTAAGGAATGTGTTGGAGTCACTGTGTTGGATGTTCATGTTAAAATGTGTTTTTGAGATGATCTGTTAAATGTATGACTGGCCTGGCCAATGAAATTCCTCTATGAATAAAGTGTGATTCTGATTCTGATCACTTCTAAGGCTAAAGATTTCTTTTCTTTATTTAAAAATCTTTTTATTGTTTTTTTCCCCCAAAAAAGCAAAAGTAAAACATAAAAAACAGAGCAAAAAGAATAATGCTAAACATAACAATTGTATTGATACATAGGGATCAGGATTACAGCTCCAATGTTAAACAAAATACAAAGATAAAAAGACAAAAAGATAAAGAAAAAAGGGAAATAACAAAACCCCCCAAACTAAAGGAAAAAAAATAAAATTAATAATAATAAAATACGAATAAAAATAAAATAGATTAAAAAAACAAAGCAAAGCAAAACCGAATCTGAACTGAGAATTTCAACAATTTAAGTTTGTTTGTCGTCAAGTCCGTTCCACCCTATAGAGGTAAAATAATTTTTATAATGGTTAAAGAGGGAGCAATTTATGTTGTATGAAAATGTTCAATACATTTCCCCCAAGTCTTATCAAATTTAACCAAGGGTTCAACAGTGTCCATACCTTCCATCAGTACTGTCTGCTTCCTTCCACGAAACCAATTTTCTATCCAGTCAGCTAAGTCTCGCTGGATCCCTTGTGATCTGGCCTTCCAGAGCAGCCTAGCATGCAGAACTGTGTCAACTGTCTTGCTGAAATCCATACATGCTGTACAACTTTGACTGTCGGCGTGGACCCGGTGGGCCGAAGGGCCTGTTTCCGAGCTGTATCTATAAAATTAAAACTACATGACTTCCTCATCGACATTTTGGTTATATCTTCGAAAATTCAATCAGATTCGTGAGACTTGATCTCCCATGTACAACACCCTGCCCACTATCCTTAAACAGCCCTTGTCTATCTGAATGCATGTATATCCCTCAGAATACTCTCTAGTAACTTTATGACCACAGATGTTAGGCTCACTGGTCTATGGTTCCCAGGCTTTTCTTTGCAGCCCTTCTTAAATAAAGACGTTTGCCACCCTCCAGTCTTCCGATACCTCTCCCCTAATTAATTATGACATAGATCTCAGCCAGGACACCTGCAATTTCTTCTCTAGCTTCCTTCAGTGTCTATGGCCACATCTGATCAGGCCCTTGTCTACCTTCATACACCTTGGGACGTTCACTACCTGATACTGACTGCCCTCAAAACACTTCCTTTGGTTGCCCCAAGTTCCACAATCTCCAAAGATGTACAGGTTTGTTGGTCAATTGGCTTGATAAATGTCCCTAGTGTGTGCAGGATTGTGTTAATGTGCGGGGATCGCTGGTCGCCGTGGACCCGGTGGGCCGAAGGGCCTGTTTCCGAGCTGTATCTATAAAATTAAAACTACATGACTTCCTCCATGTTAAGCAACAATGGTTGTGAAGTTTCACTATGTTGAAAAAGTTACAGCTACAATTAATACAATTAGATAAAAACACAACATAGTAATTACACACAAAATGTGTGGGAAGGAACTGCAGATACTGGTTTAAACTGAAGATAGACACAAAATGCTGGAGTAACTCAGCGGGACAGGCAGCATCTCGACTCAAAACATCACCCATTCCTTCTTTTCAGATTTGCTGCCTGTCCCGCTGTGTTACTCCAACATTTTGTGTCTACTGTAGTAATTACACATGCGTTCTCAACAAATGATCTGGGTGATCGATGGCTTCAAGTGATTAAATAAATGCAGCAAACAATAAATCACTATTGATTAGTCACAGCTGACAGATCACTGGAAGATAATGCACTATCTGGGTCAAAATCATCATAGCCAAAAAAATGCAAGAAGATTTACTTCAGAAGATACACAAACACCATTTGAGAATGGAAAGGTTAAGGTGAAAACTCAATCAGCTATAGAATAAATTGACATTTGCAAAGATAGAGAGGAGAATGGTGTCAACATGGGAATTATCCAAGAGTGTGGCCCAATGGTGCAGCTGGTAGAGCAGATGTCTCACGGTGCTAGAGACCTAGGTTCAAATCTGACCTTGATGATGTCTGTGTGGAGTTTGCACATTCTCCCTGTGACTGCACGGGTTTCCCTCCACATCCCAAAGAGATGCGGGTTTGTAGGTAAACTGGCTGCTGTAATGTGTGGGGAGAGGATGTAGAAGTGGGATTACATGGAATTAGTGGGAATGGGTGATGGATGGTTGGCGTGGACCCAGTGGACAGATGGGCCTGTTTCCATGCAATATCTTTCAATTCAATTCATTCAAAATAGAAAAAACAGAAACATAGAACAGAAAGGTAGACCAAACACAACAAAACGGAGAGGCAATGGCTATTCACATATCACCAAGACATAGTCTAGGAGCAAGGTACACACAATTGCTGGGGAAACTCAGCGGGTGCAGCAGCATCTATGGAGCGAAGGAAATAGGCGACGTTTCGGGCCGAAACCCTTCTTCAGACTGATGGGGGGTGGGGAAAGAAAGAAGGAAAGGGGGAGGAGGAGGAGGAGCCCGAGGGCGGGCGGATGGGAGGGTGGGAGGAGACAGCTAGAGGGTTAAGGAAGGGGAGGAGACAGCACGGGCTAGCCAAATTGGGAGAATTCAATGTTAATGCCATAAGGACGCAAGGACCCCAGACGGAATATGAGGTGCTGTTCCTCCAATTTCCGGTGTTGCTCACTCTGGCAATGGAGGAGACCCAGGACAGAGAGGTCGGATTGGTAATGGGAGGGGGAGTTGAAGTGCTGAGCCACCGGGAGGTCAGGTAGGTTATTGCGGACTGAGCGGAGGTGTTCGGTGAAACGATCGCCCAACCTACGCTTGGTCTCACCGATGTAAATGTGCTGACATCTAGAGCAGCGGATGCAGTAGATGAGGTTGGAGGAGATACAGGTGAACCTTTGTCGCACCTGGAACGACTGCTTGGGACCTTGAATGGAGTCGAGGGGGGAGGTGAAGGGACAGGTGTTGCATTACTTCTCCCAATTTGGCTAGCCCGTGCTGTCTCCTCCCCTTCCTTAACCCTCTAGCTGTCTCCTCCCACCCTCCCATCCGCCCGCCCTCGGGCTCCTCCTCCTCCTCCCTTTTTCCTTCTTTCTCCCCCCCCACCCCCCATCAGTCTGAAGAAGGGTTTCGGCCCGAAACGTCGCCTATTTCCTTCGCTCCATAGATGCTGCTGCACCCGCTGAGTTTCTCCAGCAATTGTGTGTATCTTCGATATTCCAGCATCTGCAGTTCCCTTTTGAACACATAGTCTAGGAGCAGATCTGTTCACTTGCAGTCGGGAATGGCATCAATATTTCCTCCATTTCTGTGCTGAACTTGCAGCAATTTTTTGTCCTTTTAGATTAAAAAGGGGTAAACCACAGGCTGTGAAACATGGAAGACAAATCAATCCCTGAATGCTGAAGGTCCACAAAAATGCTGGGGAAACTCAGCGGGTGCAGCAGCATCTATGGAGCGAAGGGAATAGGCGACGTTTCGGGCCGAAACCCTTCTTCAGACGGGGGTGGGGGGGAGAAGGAAGGAAAAAGGGAGGAGGAGGAGGAGCCCGAGGGCGGGCGGATGGGAGGCGACAGCTAGAGGGTGAAGGGATGGGAGGCGACAGCTAGAGGGTGAAGGGATGGGAGGAGACAGCTAGAGGGTGAAGGGATGGGAGGAGACAGCTAGAGGGTGAAGGGATGGGAGGCGACAGCTAGAGGGTGAAGGGATGGGAGGAGACAGCTAGAGGGTGAAGGGATGGGAGGCGACAGCTAGAGGGTGAAGGGATGGGAGGCGACAGCTAGAGGGTGAAGGGATGGGAGGAGACAGCTAGAGGGTGAAGGGATGGGAGGAGACAGCTAGAGGGTGAAGGGATGGGAGGAGACAGCTAGAGGGTGAAGGGATGGGAGGAGACAGCTAGAGGGTGAAGGGATGGGAGGCGACAGCTAGAGGGTGAAGGGATGGGAGGAGACAGCTAGAGGGTGAAGGGATGGGAGGAGACAGCTAGAGGGTGAAGGGATGGGAGGCGACAGCTAGAGGGTGAAGGGATGGGAGGAGACAGCTAGAGGGTGAAGGGATGGGAGGCGACAGCTAGAGGGTGAAGGGATGGGAGGAGACAGCTAGAGGGTGAAGGGATGGGAGGAGACAGCTAGAGGGTGAAGGGATGGGAGGCGACAGCTAGAGGGTGAAGGGATGGGAGGCGACAGCTAGAGGGTGAAGGGATGGGAGGAGACAGCTAGAGGGTGAAGGGATGGGAGGAGACAGCTAGAGGGTGAAGGGATGGGAGGCGACAGCTAGAGGGTGAAGGAAGGGGAGGCGACAGCTAGAGGGTGAAGGAAGGGGAGGCGACAGCTAGAGGGTGAAGGAAGGGGAGGCGACAGCTAGAGGGTGAAGGAAGGGGAGGCGACAGCTAGAGGGTGAAGGGATGGGAGGAGACAGCTAGAGGGTGAAGGAAGGGGAGGAGACAGCCAGGGCCAACATGGCCGCCGGACCCGACCCACCCAACATGGCCGCCGGACCCGACCCACCCAACATGGCCGCCGGACCCGACCCACCCAACATGGCCGCCGCACCCGACCCACCCAACATGGCCGCCGCGCCCGACACCCAACATGGCCGCCGGACCCGACCCACCCAACATGGCCGCCGGACCCGACCCACCCAACATGGCCGCCGGACCCGACCCACCCAACATGGCCGCCGCACCCGACCCACCCAACATGGCCGCCGGAACCGACGGGAGGGGGTGCGGGTCCCAATTGGGAACAATCTTGGTGGGCCCCAGATTCCCAGCCAAAGTGTGTCAGCCCAGTTATTTAGTATATATTATGACATTGTACACTAGGGTGTGATGGATTCTACATTGTGTGAATCTCTCCCGCTCCCTCCCGTTTGCCTGTCAGTAGCTCCGCTGCTTCCAACCTTTACCGTAGCTGCTAATTACCATAAAACTGCTTTATGTGATTGGACACAATGCCCTTGGAGACAGCGGCTGATTGGACGGGGGGAGATCTATTTGTTGATTGGACGGGAACTTTAATGCAGGCTGGTTGGTGATTGGACACAATGCCCTTGGAGACAGCGGCTGATTGGACGGGGGGAGATCTATTTGTTGATTGGACGGGAATTTTAATGCAGGCTGGTTGGTGATTGGACACAATGCCCTTGGAGACAGCGGCTGATTGGCCGCCAACTAATATTGTCAAATCTGTAACAACTCAGTAGACTATTTGGTTGTACAGTATTTCCAAACTAAACAGTATAACAGTATAACATGCAGGTACATTCATTTAAAATTAAATTCAGTGATTATTTCACATGATTCCTCACTGTGTAAAGCAAAGATCCTATAGCAGAGCAGAGCTACAGGATCTTTGGTGTAAAGCTCAATATCTGACCAATTTCTGTTTAACACGTTTGGGTGCCATGAGCATTTTTCTCTCCCAAAACAGTTCATATCTAGCAAACCGATCAACGAACCAGACAGCAGTTGGACGCAGTCATAGAAACAAGGTGCAGGAGTAGAGGCCATTCGACCCTTTGAGCTTGCACAACCATTCAATATGATCATGGCTGATCATCCAACTCAGTATCTTGCACCTGCATTCTCTCCATACCCTCTGATTCCTTTAGCCACAAGGGCCACATCTAACTCCCTCTTAAATATAGCCAACGAACTGGCCTCAACTACATTCTGTGGCAGAGAATTCCACAGATTCACCACTCTATGTGTAAAATATGTTTTTCTCATCTCAGTCCTAAAAGATTTCCCCTTCATCCTTAAACTGTGACCCCTTGTTCTGGACTTCCCCAACATCGGGAACAACCTTCCTGCATCTAGCCTGTCCTAACCCTTAAGAATTGTGTGCGTTTCTATAAGATCCCCCCTAAATCTTCTAAATTCTAGCGAGTACAAGCCGAGTCTATCCAGTCTTTCTTCATATGAAAGTCCTGACATCCCAGGAATCAGTCTGGTGAACCTTCTCTGTACTCCCTCTATGACAAGAATGTCCTTCCTCAGATTAGGAGCCCCAAACTGTACGCAATACTCCAGGTGTGGTCTCACCAAGACCCTGTACAACTGCAGTAGAACCTCCCTGCTCCTATACTCAAATCCTTTTGCTATGAATGCTAACATACCATTCGCTTTCTTCACGGCCTGCTGCACCTGCGTGCCTACTTTCAATGATTGGTGTACCATGACACCCAGGTCTCGTTGCATCTCCCCTTTTCCTAATGGGCCACCATTCAGATAATAGTCTACTTTCCAGTTTTTGCCACCAAAGTGGGTAACCTCACATTTATCCACATTATACTGCATCTGCCATGCCCACTCACCCAGCCTATCCAAGTCACCTTGCAGCCTCCTTGTTTAGAGGGGTTTAAACAGTTTAGAGATGTTTAGAGGGCTTCAGATGGGTTTAGAAGTGTTCAGAAGTGTTATAGAGGGGAATAGGGGTGGGGGGATATAGGTGGTTTAGAGGTGTTCAGAGGGTCCCAGAGGGGTTTAGAGACATTATAAGCCCCCCGTGAGAAATTGTATTTCTCTGAAATTGAAGATAGACATAAAGCTGGAGTAACTCAGCAGGACAGGCAGCGCAGCGACTCTGGAGAGAAGACCCTTCTTCAGACTGAATTGAACTCTCGTCGGTGAGAGTACTTGTGATTGTCTGAAGAAGGGTCTCAACCAGAAACGCAACCCTCTCCCCAGAGCCGCTGCCCGTCCTGCTGAGCCACCTTCAACTTCAGAGCCAAACAAAAAACACTGAGTGCTGGAGGAACTCAGCGGGCGAGGCGGCTGCCTCACCCGCTGGGTTTCTCCAGCATTTTTGTCTACCGCAAAACGTCAATGATTCCGGGAATGCTGAGGCGACAGTGTGATAGAGAGGGAGCGCGAGAAAGAGAGGGAGGGAGAGAGAGAGCAAAACACAGAGAGACACAGCGTGGGTCGGTAGGTGAAAGCCTAACCTGCACACCAGGAAGAAGCCCCTTCTCGCGGTCCGGGACCCTCACTCATGATGGTGAGTTTAAAGACATTCTCAATGTGTCATCGATCTACATTCCTCAGTAAATGTAATTGTGTTTTAAACAAGTATTATTGACGCCGCATGAGTTTTATTCAAAGGAACATGGCGTCATTAATACTTATTCAAAACACAATAACATTTACTGAGGAATGTGGATGGATGCAGATTCATGACGTTGTATAACAACTTGTTAAATACTTCATGTTAAGAAGTGCTAACAGTACGAGTTAACACATCGTTTGTGTCTGATGGCCGTGCAGCGGTTGTTATACATGTTCGTTTAAAAAAAATCCGGATGGCGAATTTAAAAAAATCTTTATTTAACAAAGAGAATTCATATTTCCGTACGAAATACGGAACATTAGTGCGGGGCCCCCATTAGGCGCGGGGCCCAATTGGGGGCAATCGGTCAAATCGGCTTAAGGCCGGCCCTGGCGTCGCCTTACCTGGAGCCTGGACTCTCCACTGGGCCTGAAGCCTTCACGCTGCTCACTCCCACTCTCCTGGGCTTAACTCCACTGGCTCCTAGTGCCCGTCTGCCCAGCCTTGCTAACCTCAGTGGCTGTTCCACTCAAAGAACTTATAGCGGAGCAAGATGGGTTTCTCTCACGCAAACATGTAGTGCACTCATTGGCGGATTCACGGGTGATTATAGAACTCATTTTAGCAACCAGCCCCCGCAATCTTGTTCCGCAATCTTGTCCCGCAATCTTGCTTCCGACCAAATATCGGATCTTTGTTACCGCAGCGGGGAGAGGGGAGTGTGCGGCCCGCGGCATCGGGGAGAGGGAGTGTGGGGCCCGGGGAGAGGGAGTGTGGGGCCCGGGGAGAGGGAGTGTGCGGCCCGGGGCATCGGGGAGAGGGAGTGTGGGGCCCGGGGAGAGGGAGTGTGCGGCCCGGGGCATCGGGGAGAGGGAGTGTGGGGCCCGGGAGAGGGAGTGTGGGCCCGGGGCGAGGGGTGAGAGGATGTGGGCCCGGAGAGGGAGTGTGCGGCCCGGGCATCGGGAGAGAGTGTTGGGCCCCGGGAAGGAGGGAGTGTGCGCCCGGGGGAGGGAGTGTGCGGCCCGGGAGAGGGAGTGGCGGCCCGGGGCATCGGGAGAGGGAGTGTGGCCCGGGGAGAGGGAGTGTGGCGGCCCGGGAGAGGGGGTGCGCGGCGCCCGGGGAGAGGAGTGTGCTGCCCCGGGAGAGGGAGTGTGCGGCCGGGGGCATCGGGGAGAGGGAGTGTGCGGCCCGGGGAGAGGGAGTGTGCGGCCGGGGAGAGGGAGTGTGCGGCCCGGGGAGAGGGAGTGTGCGGCCCGGCCTCGTGGAGAGGGAGTGTGCGGCCCGGGAGAGGGAGTGTGGGGCCCGGGGAGAGGGGTGTGGGGCCGGGGAGAGGGAGGTGGGGGACGGGGAGAGGGAGGGGGAGGGGAGCGGGAGAGGGAGTGTGCGGCCCGGGGAGAGGGATGGGGGCCCGGGAGGGAGTGTGGCCCGGGGAGGGGGTGGAGGGGTCTCGGGGAGAGGGAGTGTGGGCCGGGAGAGGGAGGGGGGGAGGGGGAGAGGGAGTGTGGGGGGAGACGGGGGGGGGCGGAGAGGGAGTGTGGGCAAGGGGAGGAGGGAGTGGGGCCCGGGGAGAGAGGGTGTGCGGCACGGGAGAGGAGTGTGGGGACGGGGAAGGGAGACGGGAGAGGGGCAGGGGAAGGGTGGGGCCACGGGAAGGGAGGGGTGAAGGGAGGGCGGGGGCCCGGGGACCGAAGGAGTGTGGTGCATGGGAGGCACGGCGGAGAGGGCGGTGCGCGGCCGGGGAGAGGGAGTGTGCGGCCCGGGGAGAGGGGGTGCGCGGCCCGGGGAGAGGGGGTGCGCGGCCCGGGGAGAGGGGGTGCGCGGCCCGGGGAGAGGGGGTGCGCGGCCCGGGGAGAGGGAGTGTGGGGCCCGGGGAGAGGGGGTGCGCGGCCCGGGGTAGCGGGGAGAGGGGCATAGGAGGGGGGGAGACAATGTAGTGTGGGGGCAGGCGAGGCGGGGGGTGGGTGGGGGGGGGGGGGGTGGATAATGTGTGTGAAGTTGCGGGGAGGTTTACAATGTTTCTTATTTAATGTCCCTTGTCTAGTCCGAAATACAGTTCATCATTGGATCAGAAGAAATATAATTGTGTGTATTATATGATTATATACATTTATATCAATTCATGTATGTGTGTTTATAAACATTTTATTCTTTAACAAGAATTAACAGAATTATGAAGTAACAGAATTATGAATCTAACCCTATATCCCCCGCAATGTCAATTACCCTGCGAGTCGGGACGGTTCCGGTTCCTACAAAATCAACTCAAACACTGCTTGTGAGCCATTTAAAAAGAAACTAGACCAAGTGCTGTACAGTCCTGCTATATCTACTGACGGTGATACCACATGTGGAGAAATATGCAGAGACTGGACCAAGAGTCATAGTCACATGGCAGAGAAACAAACCCAGCAACTATCTGTGTCCATGCGACCCAATTACAGAATCACATTTACTAGCAATTGATCCACAGAATATTATGTCCAGGCTCTCTCTATTTTAAAGAACACTAGACCGTTGGGTCTGCTCCCCCAATGGTGTGATCCCCCAACTAAATATTCCACCATGCACCCGTCTCCTCCAACGGAACTGAACCCGTTCCCAAATGTAAGATTCCAGCACTCCCCTGCCTCCCTCAGCAGTGGATTGAAAAAAAACTCAAATTGCACTTCCCCTGCCTGCTGCAGCAGTTTCAATTGCAAGACCAATTGTCCCTCCCCCTCCTGTTGAAGCACTTGCTGTGATATCCCATTGAGGTGAAAAGTTCAGAGTGTTCCTGTCTTGCAACTTTGTTTTGAAGTGTGTTGGAAGCTGATAGGAAGGAGCAGCGAATCAAAAGGCAGAAAGGCAGGCGGACGCCAGGCGGCAGGCGCCAGCCACACTGTTTTAATATATAATAGATAGATTATTTAAAAAACATTATAAAAGATAATTACCAGTCAAATTTTATTCTTGACGACTTCCGGTGGCGACATGTTTTATTAGCAGTCGCAAATTTTCTAGCTCCGCTGAAAAAATCGCGATTTTTCGCGTTCAAATCGGGTCTGGAGGTCGGGACCGTTTTAAAAAACTTACTGGAGCCTCATGTCGCGGTGCTGATGCCGTGAATTTAACGGAGGGAAAGGCATTTTAAATGAAAAGTGCGTCTCCAGGTCAGAGCCCACAGAGGAAAGTCACAAAACTCCTGCTGAAGACTCAGGAACACCAAGAAACTGCAAAACTGACCTCTGGAGTGGTCTCTGGAATGGCTACACGATCTAAGACTGAGATGACCACAAAAGAGAAAACCGAAATGGAGGAGTTAAAGAACTCAGTAAGAGATTTGAAAAATGATTTGAAAGCTGGAAACTTAAATTTGATGGAAAACATGCAATCCATTAATGCCGGTAATGAAAAAATACTTGCGGGCATAGGTGCTCTGCAAAAAAGAGTTGATGATGTGCAAGAAGAATTAACGGGGAAAAATAATAAGGTGGCAGAAGAGACCACAAAGATGTTTGAGGCTGTGCATGAAACTGTTTCTGCAAATGTAACTGCAGTGAAAGATATGGAAGCTGTTATGGAAGAGATGACCGGTGAGATGCAGACGATGAAGTTAGAAATAGACAGCCTCAAGAGCCAACTTACAAAAGTTTCTGATAAATATGTTGACCTAGAAGCTCGCTCAAGACGTCAAAATATACGAATACGTGGAGTAAAAGAGGGAGCTGAGGAGGGCAATGCTCGTGAGTACACTGCCAACCTAATCAAACACGTACTCAATCTACCTGAGGCACCTGTAATTGCAGTAGCACATCGACTACCCAGATTTACCCAGATCGACTACCCATCTTCACACTGTGTTTTTGATTTTCTGTTTTTGGATTGAATTCTGTTTTTAATTTGTGTCTCTGTGATGTCTTTATTATTTGTTATATTCCGATTATATGTTATTCCGATTAAATGTCTATTATTGTTATGTCTGTATTCTTTCTTTATGTCCTGCACGGAGAGGACGCTGGCGCTGTTTGTTCGCCGCTTCTCCGTTTGCTATTGTCTGTTACTATTGTAAAGCGACTTTGAGTCTTAGAAAAGCGCTATAAAAATAAAATTTATTATTATTATTATTATGTGTCTCGTCCCGAAACATCAGCTTTTTTTCTCCAGAGATGCTGCTTGACTCGCTGAGTTACTCCAGCTTTTAGTGTCTGTCTTCGGTTTAAACCAGCATGTGCAGTTCACTCCTTACACGGGTCTCTGTACAACATTGATTGGTAGCATTCCGGACCCCTGGACCCGAGGACTCCGACCTGTATCTCTCAAAGAAGTACATGTGAAAAATTTCTCACGGACCATAAAAATGCGTAACCTTTCAGTAAAGTCCCTTTTAAAGTCCCTTTTAAAGATTATAGTTATTTTCTTGAATCTCATTAACATAACTCATGAATAAGTTGATGTCCATATGCGGATGCAAATCTTTATTTTTATTTATTTTTTAAATTCAATCCCACAGAAGATAATTTTTACTCACCTTCTGTCCCCTCTGTCCAGCTTCCGGGTTCACCGTTCGCAGGAGTTCCCACGGTACCCGCAAGAGTTATTACGGATATCGCACTGGCCACTACGTTCATATAATGTTGCAATACTCAACCACAAGTGTACAAGTCAATCTTGGAGAAATTCAAACTTTCTTGAATTTTCTCCCGAGTGACCAAGTTACACGATGACCTGCCGTTAGCGCTACGGTGGTCCACGGTGGTCCACGAATGCCGTACTGTTACCGCACGAGGTTCCCACGATGTTAAACTCCGGTTAACTCTTGCGTCAAGTCGCCCCGTGAAAAGGCCGCTTTACTGTGTTAGTTCTATGCCTGATCAAATGTTGCTTACATTGAAGTCAGTTCATGGAGTGAAAGACTGGTCAAACCTTTACCCAAGGTCTGGCCCTGCTCTTGTTGGAATATTTACAAATCGGATGAAGTGAAGCTGTCAGTTTTTAACTTTGGAAAGTTAACAGATGGAAAAGCAAGTGTAAATCAGCAGGAAACATGGGTAAATCTCAATAGACTAATAATGTACACTAGGCAGAATATTCTTTGAAATAAAACCAGAAATACAAGCAGGCCTGCCAGAAAGCAAAGGATGACATTTGGAACCATAGTCCGTTTGTTTTACTTGCTGCCGATTCAAACATCCAACTCAAATCAGTAAATAAGAAATTTTTGGTGTTAGATTAGCTTTGAGAATGCATTAGGACCAATTTACTTTGGACTTTACACTTTGGACCTCAGAGCTACAGCACAGAAACAGACTCTTCGGCCTACCGATTCAACGCCGACCAGCAATCACCCTGTACACTACAATTGTTCTACACATTAGGGACAATTTACCTCCCCAGTTTCTTACGACACTTCAAAGATGTGCAGGTTTATAGATTAATTGCCCTCTGTAAATTGCCCACAGTGTGCAGGGAGTGGATACGAAGGTGGAAATAGCGTAGACCTAGTGTGAACGTGCGATTGATGGTCGATGTGGACTTGGGTGAAACAATGGGGCTGTTTCTAATGCTGTATTTTTCAACCAGTCAATTCAATTGATTAAATGCTTGACTCTTAGTGCTCATTGCAAGGTCACCAATTTGCCCTGCTCACCTGCTCACCTGCTCAAAGTGCACCTGGTCTTATGAGTTGACAGCCCACAGTTGAGTTTTGATATGGGTGAGGTGTAGCAAGGCTTCAGGGGTAAGGCGCAGCTTTGTTTTGCGGTCCCACCCACACTTTGCTGACAGCCCTTAAAAGGAGGCAAAGTGGAAGCAGAGCTTTCTGCTTTTAGTTTTTAAATATCCACAGAAATATTTCCAAAATCATTAAAGTTACAACAAACAATTTAAAAAAAAAGAATAAAGCTAAATTATAATGTAAAGAATTATTATTAAAAGTACTAAAATAATCCACAAGTAATTCACTAAAGGAACAAAGTGCTGTAGTAACTTGACAAATCGGGCAGTATCTCTGGAGAATATGCATAGGTGATTGTTCAGGTTAAGACCCTTCTCAGTCAGAAGAAATATATATGAAGTTTGTATGTTCACCCTGTGACCACTTTTGCTTTCTCTAGGTGCTGCGATTTCCTTCCACATTCCAAAGAGGTGCAGGTTTGTAGGTTAATTGGCTTCCGTAACAATTGTCCCCAGTGTGTAGGATAGAACTAGTGTACAGGTGAACACCGGTCCCCATAGACTTCGGTGGGTCGAAGGGCCAGTTTCCACATTTCCCCCCTAAACTAAACTAAACAAACTGGTTACGCAAGATTCAGGTTGTGCAGGATTTTCTGTAAGTGCTGCTGGTTGAGAAGGTCAAGAGTAGCTGCAGTAAAAATGGAGAAATACAACGATATCCAAGCACTGCATTAAAATCACCATTGGACAATGGCTCGATTTCAATTGGATATTTATTCCAGCATTATGAAGATGAAAGAGAATGTTACTGACAGGGAACAAAAGAATGAGATCCAGACTGGCGTATAGTTGCTCCCCGATTTACAATGCTTCGACTTACGATATAGTGACTTTACAATGGTGCAAACGCTGGGCAACAGCAGTGAGTCGCAGCTCAATTTCGATCACGTGATCACATTGCATTAAATGCGTTTTCGACATGATATTTTTGATTTACAATGGGTTTATCGGGACGTAACCCCATCGTAGGTCAAGGAGCAGCTGTATTGGTCTTATAGTGATCTGAAAACAAACAGCAAGAAACAAATCCGTATAAATTGCCCTAAGTTATCTTTATAAAACTCCCTCTGTGCAGAGCCTGTGTTCCCAGACTCAATGTAGACGGTGGATTTAATCAAGTGATGTTATTTCTGATAATTGCCCTGATCGTACTATTCTGGAAACCACTCTTAATCATAGAATACAGAAAAGTACATCACAGGAACAGGCCCTTTGGCCCACATTGGCTGTGCTGAGCTTCTTCTTCTTCTTCTTCTTGCCTTTGAGGCAGCAGAAGTCCGCAGCAAGGTGATGTCATCCAGTTCGAAATCCGCAGGTGCCCGCCCTAAAAAGGGCTCATGCTCCAGGTTGGCGCCAAGCTGTGGCGCTTCTGCTGCTGTTTCTGTTTGTAGTTGTTAGCCTGACTGATGTCAATTGGCAGTGCTCACCATGGGGAAGTCGATAACATGAGCCCCTAGGATAGAAAGTGCCAGTGTACAGGGTGATCACTGCTCAGTGGGCCGAAGGGCCTGTTTCCACAAACAAGTGCAATCACTGGTCAGTGCAGACCAGGTGGGCCAAAGGCCTTACTTCCATGCTGTATATCTAAACGAAAGTAAATTTACCTGATCCCCCCCCCCATTGTCTCCATTGCCCTTCTTGCACTTACTTATGCTCCCTTTGGGAGAACAATACATGCATTACTGGCAACCCCCAGCGCCAACAATGCGTCCTTTCAGACTTCAAAATCAGATTGAGGAAGAATGCTTCGAACAAATAACATTTATAGCATTTTCATGATTTTGCAGCATAAAGCTCAAATTACCTCCAAGCAATGAAAATAAAGTAATACATGTGCCCAGAAGAATATGTAACCTGATTCTATCGAAGGCAAATTCATTGTCCATTTATCATTGAGCAATGGGGCCAATCAATCCACTAATTAAGCGTCAACTAGATTATTTAATAGGACTCTCAAATGCAAACTCGTATATAGGATGTTATAACCCTGATGTTGGCAGACACTGCAGATCTGTGTTCAGAGATGGCTCTACATTGATGCAGTCTCAATTATGCTAGGGTGTTAAACCAGGGTGAAAATATCCAGCCCCATGGGTATTCAGATAAAACAGTGATCCTATTCTGCCATTAACTGTGTATGCCGTGGCCTAGTTTAACTTTCTGAAATACGTCACTCCGTACTTGTCTGAGATAAATTTCACCGCCCAATCTTTGCCCACTTTCCCAATTGATCTAGGCTCCATTTTAAATTGTGGACAACATTCTTCAGTCCATCGTATCAATTTTGATATCATCTGCAAACGCACTGCTCATCTCACATATATATTTGCTTCCAATTCATTATTAAATGGGATTATATAAGAAAGGAACCAACAGGGGGCTGCGCAGTGGAGCAGCGGTAGAGTTGCTGCCTTACACTGCCACAGACCTGTGTTAATGGGCTGTCCCACTTGGACGACATAATCCGCACGTTCTGGCAAGTTTGCCCTCGACTCATACTCACAGCATGGTCGACACGAGGTCGTAGGGGGTCTTTGTAACTCTCCTTCATGCACGATAGTAGTCCCCGTGTACTCGATGCCTCAGCTAGGTCGCGGTGTATTTTGCACCATGTTGAAAATGCCCGCGAGTAAAAAAAGGTCGCCATGGAAAAATCAATATTTTTTTACTCGTAAGTTTAGTCGTAGTAGGTCGCAGCAGGTCATACTATGTCAAGGTAATCGTAGGTTAGTCATAGATAATCGAGGGTAGTCGAAGGTAGTCGAAGGTAGTCGTAGATAGTCTTCATCATAGTCGAAGGGAGGTTGAAGGAGATCGAAGGAGGTCTTCTTCACTCTCCACTATTTGGCGTCCAATTTTCATGAAGTTAGTCATAGCTAGTCGAAGGCAGTCTTCAACATAGTTAAAGGAGGTCGAATGAGGTATTCTACATAGTCGAAGGAGGTCTTCAACATGATATTTGTTCAAACTCTCCTAAACTCTTCTAAACTCGCCAATTAGGTCGCCCAAGTGGGACAGCCCCTTTAGATCCAGAGTACAGGTGCTATCTGTATGGAGTTTGTACGTTCTCCCTGTGGCTGCGTGGGTTTTCTCTGCGTGCTCTGGTTTCCTCCCACACTCCAAATACGTACAGGTTTATAGGTTAATTGGCTTCTGTACAATTGTTCATAGTGTGTAGAATAGAACTAGTGTACAGATAATCACTGGTCAGCACGGACTTGGTGGACTGATGAGCCTGTTTCCACGGTGTATATCTAAACTAAACTAAAGTGACACACCATTGGCTACTGGTCTCCAATGTAAAGCATCTCTGGAGAACATGGATAGGTGAAGTTTCGGGTTGGGATCCTGAGTTACTCCAGCACTTTGTTTATTTTTTTGTAAACCACCATCTGCAGTTCCTTGTTTATATAATTTTGTCCCCAATTTTCTAACTCACTCTGGATCCTATGTAATCACACTTGAACCAGCCTACCATGGACCTTGTCAATGGATCTCGTCCATATAGACAATGTCAATCCTTTTGGGCATCTCCTCATAATCTCAATCAGGTTTGTGAGACACTATCTCCCACAGAGTCATGCAGTTATTCCTAATCAGTCCTTACCTTTCCAAATGCAAACACATCCTATGTATTCCTCCCAGTAGCGTTCTCGCCACTGCAAGGCTCACCACCCTGCAGTTCCCTGGTTTGTTCTTGCAGCCCTTCTTAAATCAAAGTATTTTCCAATCTTCTGGTATCTTACCTATGACTAATGAAGACACAGTAAGGCCCCAGAAACTCATTCACCTGCTTCCCACATTGTTCCAGTATTCTCTCAGTCAGGCCATTGTGGACGTGTCCACCTTTTTGTGCTTCACATCTGCAAGCATCTTCTCATTTGTTTGTTGATATGTTGCTGGATAACTTTATTCTCCTCCATGAACTCACTAGCTTCCATGTTATTCACCATAGTAATTGCAGATGAGCAGCAGTAATTTCAATTTCCTGCCCATTTCAAATAACTCCACGAATACAAAATTGATCCCTAAGGAAATTTGTTTCCTCCCTAGTTAATGCACTTAATGTTTAGAGATTCTCTTTTAACCTTTTCTTCCAAGGATCTGTCCATTTCTTCCTCCTAACCTCCTTCTTGAGCATATTCCTACTTCCTTTAGATTTCAATCTTTAGACTCTAGAGATACAGTGTGGAAGAAAGCCCTTCCGACCACCGTGCCCACGCCAACCAGCGATCACCCCAAACACCAGTACTATCCTACACACTAGGAACAATTCACAATTTAAAGAAGCCAATTAACTGACAAGCCTGTACATCCAGGGACGACAGATGGCGCAATGGGCTAAGTGTTCGGCTGGCAACCGGAAGGTAGCCGGTTCGAATCCCGCTTGGAGTGCATACTGTCGTTGTGTCCTTGGGCAAGACACTTCACCCACCTTTGCCTGTGTGTGAATGTGTGTGAGTGATTGGTGGTGGCCGGAGGGGCCGTAGGCGCAGATTGGCAGCCACGCGTTCGTCAGTCTGCCCCAGGGCAGCTGTGGCTACAGAAGTAGCTTACCGCCACCGAGTGTGACTGAGGAGTGAATGAATAATGCGATGTAAAGCGCCTTGAGTATTAGAAAGGCGCTATATAAATCCCATCCATTATTATTATTTATCTTTGGCGTGCGAGAGGAAACAGGAGCTCCCAGAGAAAAGACACACAGTCAAAGGGAGAACATACAAACTCCATGCAAACGGCACCCATAGTCAAGATCAAACTCAGATCTCTTGCACTGAAATGGAGCAACTCTACCAATGGAGCCACCTTCTACTCCTTAGAGGATTCATTTGATAGCAGCTGCCTACATCTGACATATGTCTCAATTTTCCTGACAAGGGCTTCAAAAGGGTGTCAAAGAAAGGATGTTATTTTAGGAAAGAGAAGTGAATTAATTTATTTAGTCAGAGGGTCGTGAACCTGTTGAATTATTTGCCACAGAATGCTGTGGAGGCAAAGTCAGTGGATATATTTAAAGCAGAGATTTGTATAGGTGTCAGGTTATGGGGAGAAGGCAGGAGAATGGGGTTAGGAGAGATAGATAAATCATGATTGAATGGTGAAGAAGACTTGATGTGTCAAATGGCTGAATTCTACTCCTATCTCATGATCAAGATCTTATGAATATTCCGTGTCAACAAGGGTTTCTTCATTCTGCAAGCTTGCCCTTCATGCTGGACCTCGTGGCTTCCCATCTCTCCTTTAAATGCCTCCCACTTGCCATGTGGCCCTTTAAGTGGTAACAGCCTTTCCTAATCAACCTTTATAAGTTCCTGTTGAGTACCATCAAATTAGCCTTGCCCCAATATAAGTATTTCATTTGAGCACTGGTCCTATCTTTTTCCATAACCAACATCTATGTTATGATGGTAAAACAAAATAAAGGCTAGTTTTTCAAATTTTGGCCATTTTTTTATAGTACAAAAAGAGTACACGTGGTACAAAAAGACTCAAAAGATTTTAAATAAAATAAATTAATTAAATAAGCTGAACAAGCCTTTAGACAGACACAAAAAGAGCCTGGTGGTTGTTGGAAAGAGCTATTCATGAACATAGATGGACACAAATAGCTGGAGTAACTCAGCGGGTCTGACAGCATCTCTGGAGAGAACAAATGGGTGACGTTTCGGGTCGAGACCCTTCTTCAGACTGACCATTTATACAGGTTAAGCAGTTTATAGAATGACAATCTGCCATGGACACCAACAGCAAGAAATGATAAATATGCCTGCACTTTTCAAGCTACAAAACACCCAACTCATAACTAGAAACTAATTGATCTGTGGATTGATTCCATATTTCCATAATCATTGTATTTGTTTCCAATTTCAGAAAGCACTATTCTCTCTTTTGTTTTTATAGCTATGTAGGATTATAATTTATAAATCAAGCAAAATTTAATACAGGAATGAAATGAAACCAACTTTCCCACCGGATCAGGCAAATAGCCTGATTCTATGATTCATTAAAGGAAATACTGGAAAACACAAATCAAAACAGCTAAAATATTTGAACAGTTTAGTTTATTGTCATGTGTACCGAGGTACAGTGAAAAGCTTTATGCATGCTACCAAGTCAGCGGAAAGGCAATACATGATTACAATCGAGCCATTTACGGTGTATAAATACATGATAATGGAATAATATTTCTTGCAACGTAAAGCCAACAAAGTCCAATCAAGGTTAGTCAGAGAGTCATCAATGAGGTAGATAGTAGTTCGGCACTTCTCACTGGATGGGGTAGGATGATTCAGTCACCTGAGAACAGCTGGGAAGACACTGTCCCTGAATCTGAAGTTGTGCGTTTTATACCTTTTGCCTGATGCGAGAGGGGAGAAGAGGGAGTGGGCAGGGTGCGCCAAAATGGAAAGGTGATGCTTCGGGTCAGGGACCTTCATCAGTGATTGTAGCGGGGGGGGGGGGGGGGGGGGGGAGCTAGAAGAGAGGAGGAGGTGGGACAAAGCCGTGTAAATGAAAGGTGGCTACTGGTGATGGGAGTGATTGGAAAAAGCCAGATATTAAAATACAACAAGGTGTGAGGTGAGGAAAGTGTGAATAGTGAAGCTAAGGAAGGAATGTAAGTGGAAGGAGAGGGGTGGAGGTTTCATTAACCCGAGGAGAGGTAAAATATTACAAGTTTTATTTCAACACTGGAAATGGAATTGCTGTCAGTCACGAAGATATTTATTTTCATAGTTAAATAACTTCTTGTATTTTTCTAAACAAAGTCTCACAATTTTTTTACCAAGTCATCTGTGAAATCACACTTTCATTACATAATCACCTCATATAAATTGACTTGTTTTTTTTAACTTAAAATGTACGTATTAATTGTTTCCCGGTGGGAAAAATAAAGAAGACATTAGGACATTTGTGGTTTTGAGACAGATGAGAAATATTGAATAATATTCACACATTGGTAATCATGTTCATTTTAAAAGGTATCAAAACATTTGTAGGTGATTAGGTTTCTTCAGGTGTTTATATCATGCAGTATGTCAGACAATTCTCATCTCTTGGAAACAGAGCTGATATTAAGTAAGAAGGAACTGCAGATGCTGGTTTACACCGAAGGTAGACACAAAATGATGGAGTAACTCAACGGGACAGGCAGCATCACTGGAGCGAAGGAATGGGTGATGTTTTGGGTGAAGACCCTTCGAAGTGTGAGATATATTGTTTGTGCTCACAATCACTACTCAGAGACTAAATCGTGGAAACAAGAAATGCTTTATTTGCGAGTCTGCAGAATCGGGTGCCTCTCCAAGTTGAGACACACCGAGCAAAGGAAAAACGTCTTGTTTTATACAATTCAGTATACAGTCTTTATTGATCGGACGCCTCCCCTTCTGACCCCTTCCAATCAGGGTACCGAGGTTCACAATCTTCCAACCCTCTCCTCCGTGCGTCATCAATCATTCCCTCTCCTCCCACATCATACATCGCATGTACATTTAAATTAGGTTCTTTGTCATGAGGGGCGTAAAGTTAATATTCATTTAACTTATTAAGCATGCGCAGTATCTGTGCCCTAACCTAATTAATTGCCTTTGACCTAAAGAATAGCTTCTGCGTTGTCAGCTACATTCCTTACCTCATCTTGTTATGGGACAATGTTATCAACAGCTCTGAAGGTCTGACTGTTTGTTCGAATCACAAGGTTCGTGTTTCCAGTTACTCAGCCCATCACAAGGTCGGTGACTACAACCGTTCGGCCCCTCACAATGGTGGTTTAATCATCTTATCCCTCACAATCCTCCCTTTTTCTTTTGCTACGCATCCTGTATTAAACCCCATTCCTAGACTTCCTGCTGTTCCAAAGCTAATAACATTCTTTTTATCTCTAAAGATGGGTGTGCCTAGCGACCGCCCCTCCTCAGTGGTCAACAGAAAAAACCCTGGTTGTACCAGTCCAATTAAACAAGTCCCACTCCATTTTTCTGGCAATACCGAGTATGCCTTGTGTCCGCATATCCATAGCAGTCCTTCAGGGGCAGGTCCACTAGAGGTAACATTGTTCCATATGTCCTGCAACACTGGAATTCCCTGGTAAGGGTTGTTCCCGGTGCAATTCCATAATCCAGTCGATTCGCTTCCATCAGTCTTCATCCAGATAGTACAGTTTCCTTCATCCTTTACAGTGGGATATCATTGAAGTTCCTCTGGCCACCACACTCGGGATTGATTTGGCCACTGGGTGATGATGCGCTGGCAGGGGCTGCTGCCTACTAGGATGGCATCCTTTGCCCAGGGCCTGGCGATACACTCAGTTCCAACCGGGGTGTGTGTCAGGACCCATTCCTGGGGACTTCGATCTCTTCCCACCGTCAAATTCCACTTTATCAGGTCCCATACCTCAATGATAGATCCTCTCCATGGCCAGCGTGAGCTCATCAGCGGTCCTCCACAAACCCAACAGTTAGTCACATTCAGGGTTCTGGCTATCCGGAGGGCCAAGTCCACAAACAGGTTTCTCCCCACTTCGGGGATCTCAATCTGCTGCTTTATTTAATCATACATAGTCTGGTGCAGTTGAGTAGAAGGCTGGGAAGGTGGGGGAGGTTTGTTGACTACTGCTTCTGCTAACTTCCCTATCACTACCTCCTTAATTATGTCTAATGTTTCATCCCTGGCTCGGGAAGGGATGTCTAACTGTCCTCCCTTGGTCATGCAGATCCATTTCTCCCCTTTTGGGCAGGTAATGTTCCCAACACTTCCTACATGTCCCTTATTTTCTACTACATAATACCCCCTCCCTCCGTCCTGACAAACAGCTCTAGTCCTTAGGTCGTAGCAAACATCACTTACATGGGAATGATAGGTAAATGCTCTGGTTGTTCGCCCTCCATATCTGATAGGATGGTAGCACTTATCACAGTTATTAACACTTCTTATAATGGTTACATACATAGTTAGTAATACTACAACTGCTCCTTTCATGCTGTTAGTTTCATACACTTATTTCTTACTGAAAGTTAATGCCAGGGGCTTATTCCCTGGTTTTACCGTCCACTGATCGTCTTTCTCAGGAACTGACGTCTGGTCAACGGGTCCTTTAACCCAGGTCGCATGTGTCCACCCTTTTTCTTTTGTTCGTACTGCTGTCTCCGTTGTCAGCAATGCCAGGTATGGGCCAGTCCACCGGGGCTGCAGTTTCTCCTCCTTCCAACTTTTAATCAGTACCCAGTCACCGGCCTTTATAACGTGTATTGGAAAGTCGAGTGGTGGACTTTGTGCCAACAGTCCTTTTATTTTTAATTCTGCAAGGGAACGAGACACTGCCAGTAAATAGTTCCTCAGGAACACATCGCTGCCTTCGAAGGTCGGCGTGCCCTCTACCTTTCCAAGATAGGGCAGCCCAAACAACATTTCTTAGGGAGACACCGCAATATCTTTACGGGGTGCCGTTCGTATTCTTAATAATGCAATTGGTAAACACTTAGTCCAGGGTAGTCTGGTTTCCTCCATTAACTTAGTTATCTGTGTTTTAAGGGTTGCATTCATCCTTTCCACTCGCCCAGAACTCTGGGGGTGCCAGGGTGTATGCAATTTCCAATTTATTCCCAAGGTACTGCAAACCAACAGGTGAACCTTAGAGGCAAAATGTGTTCCTCGGTCGGAATCTATGGATTCGATGACCCCGTATCGGGGAATGATTTGTTCTAATAATATCCGGGTTACTGCCTGAGCGGTGGCATTTATCGTGGGAAATGCTTCCACCCACCTGGTGAAATGGTCTACAACTACTAGCAGGTACTTCCACCTTTGTATTCTTGGAAGTTCTGTAAAATCTACCTGTATTCTCTGGAAGGGTCTTATAGCCAATTGTTGTCCTCCACCAGGGACAGCTCTCATTACCTTCTTGTTAACCCTCTGACATAACACACAACCGGAGACTGTCTGCTTAGCCAAAGTATAGATACCTCGGCAAGCGTAGGTCCGTAGTAGTGTGTCACACAGGGCCTGCGCTCCCCAATGTGACTGGGAGTGCAGTTGTGTCATCAAATCCCGAGTTAATCCTTTGGTTAACATTTGTTTCCCTTCCGGTGTCCACCACCTCCCGTCAGTGGAACGCCGAGCCCCTAACTCATTCATTTTGTCCTCCTCCTCCTGTGAGAATACAGGTATCTTTCCTACTCCTTACCTTAATGGTATTAAAGACAACATCCTCACTGTTCCTTCTGTCGCTGCCTTTTTAGTGGCTCCGTCTGCCGCTTCATTTCCCCTTGCTTCTAATGAGTTCCCCTTTTGGTGACCCGCCACATGGACCACCGCTATCCTTTCTGGCAAATGTAATGCTTCCAGCGCCTTCTCAATTAATTGCTCATGTGCCAACTCCTTTCCTCTTGCTGTAATCATCCCCCTTTCTTTCCATATTCTCCCAAACGTGTGCACTATTCCAAATGCATATTTGGAGTCGGTGTACACCGTTCCTTCCTTCCCCTCCAACAATTCTAACGCCCGTATTAAGGCATACAATTCACATGACTGAGCCGACCAACTACCTGGCAACCTGCCCGCCTCCACTCCTTCAAATCCTTCTCCTCCTATTATGGCATACCCACTATATCTTTTTCCATTTATACAGCGGGAAGAACCGTCTATAAACCACCTTTCTCCCTCTACCAGAGGCTGTTCCTCCAAATCCTGCTCTTGGTCTGTAGTTCTATAATTTCGCTACAGTAGTGTTCTGGTCTCTGCCCTTCCTGCTCGTCGTCCGCCGAGTATAAAAACTGGAAGGGTTTAAATTCTTATCGGTCAGAATGGTCAAATCGTCTTTTTCCATAAGTATCACTTCGTACTTTAGGATCCTGGAGTCAGTCAACCACCGGTTGGACTTCTGAGTTAGTATTGTCCGGACCGTGTGGGGAGTAGATACTACCAGGTCACCTCCAAATGTCAATTTTCTACTTTCTTCCACTAATATTGCTGTTGCTGCGACCGCTTGAATACATACAGGCCACCCTCGTGATACCGGTTCCAAGAGTTTAGAAAGGAATGCGACTGGCTGTCGCTTCCCTCCTCTCTTTTGTGTCAGTACCCCCAACGCAATTCCATTCTCCGCATTAACAAAGAGATGGAATGGTTGATCAATGGACGGGAGGGTCAGTACCGGTGCGGTGATCAGGCTATTCTTTATTTCTCCAAATCTCTGTTCGTCCTCAGAATCCCATTGTACTTTATCAGTCTCCTCACACAATTTATCATACAAGAACTTGACTTGTCGGGTGTAATTGTCTATCCATAATCTACAGTATCCAATTAACCCCAGAAACTTCCTGATTTCTTTTTTGTTCCTTGGCATCGGCAGCCCGGTGATCCCAGCTATTCTTTCGGGGTTTATTCTCCTTTTCCCGTCACTAATCAGGTGTCCTAGATATTTAACCTCCTGTTCTACAAATTGTAGTTTATTTTTGGACACTCTCAATCCTTTTTCCCCTAAAAAGTTTAAGAGGGTTATGGTTGCATCCCTTACTGGCACTTCTTCTCCGCCTGAGAGTAACAAATCATCTACGTACTGCAATAATTGTGTCCCATTGGTCCTGGGAACATCCTCTAATACTTGTTCTATATTTGCCCGAACAGGTTCGGGGATTCAGTAAATCCCTGAGGGAGCACAGTCCATCGATACTGTTGCTTCCTCAGTGTGTCTGGGTATTCCCACTCGAATGCAAAGAGGTCTCTACTTTCCTCAGCCAGGGGGCAGCTCCAAAAGGCGTCTTTCAGATCTACCACACTGAACCACCTATGGTTAGGGGGTATACGTCCCATTATGGTATAAGGATTTGGGACTACCGGGTGTCGAGCCCTAACTACCCTATTCAATTCTCTTAGGTCCTGGACCAGTCGGAACATTCCGTCAGTCTTTCTTACAGGGAGTATTGGCGTGTTGTAGGGGGACATACAACTCTCCAATACTCCATCCTTCAGTAAAATTTCTATAATTGGCTGCAGCCCTTTCCTTCCTTCCATTGAAATCGGATACTGTCTTACTTGTACTACTTCACTTCCTTCTCGCAAGGCTATCCTCAGAGGTGGTATTCTTAGCCCTCCCCTATTTCCCTCTCTTGCCCACACCTGTGAGACTATTCTTTCTTCATCTTGGGTCGTCAATTTATATAGTTGTACTATAATCTGTCCACCTACGGGAGCTGTGCCCATTCCTAATTGAACTTGTAAGTCCCTTCCCATCAGATTTATTCCTGCCTGGGGCACCAGGATTAAGTCTTCCATGGCCTCTCGATTTTCATATCTTACCATTACTCCTTCCATCTCGGGAGCTTTCATTACCTTTCCCCCTACTCCAGAGATTTTGACTTGCTTTTCCCTTAATCCCATTCCCTCCGGTATCCTGGTTACACTTGATCTTTCCGCCCCTGAGTCTACCATAAATACCGTGTCTTCTCCTTGGGGACCTAATTTTAAGTTTACCAAGGGTTCCCGTATACGTCCTACACACCCCAAGGAGGGGAACCCCTGACCCCCCTATTCCTCCATCAGTGTGTACGATTGTACTTCATGCCTTATCTTTGGACATTCTCTTTTAAAGTGTCCTTCTTTGTGACAATGATAACACCGGGATGGCCCGGTGCGCCATCCCCCTGATCCTTGTTCTTTATTTCCCGGGGGACCCCAACCTTGGTCCCTCCATTCACCCCTTCCTCTTTCTCTTCTTTGAAAGTTTGGGGTCCCTGGTTCTCGCCCCCCCCCCACGGGAGGAGCAGATGCCCTGACCATGGGGGTACTTTGGGTTGGGTTCCAACGCCACTTATTTCTCAACCCGACAACTCTTCGGATGTCTCAATAAGCCAGACGCACACCTCACCCCCCCCCCCCCTTCACCCCATCCGTGCAACATCCGCCCCAATGGACTATCAGGCGGAATGTGCGGCTCTTCACCAGTTTGAGCCTTTTTCCCCGGGCCCTTACTTTGCCCGTTCCGGTTACCCATCCCTGTCAGACCTTTTCCCGTCCAACAGAACCCAATCGCCCGAGTAATACTTAATAGTCAATATTCTTACCCGAGTCCTGTGCACAGAAATTACTCGATTGCTTGATCCCTTTCACCGGATTCCCTCTTGTTTCCAGAGTCTCTTGTCCGAATATCACTCGCTCAAACCGCTGACGGCAAGCAAGGAGATCAGAGACTGCTGAAATCAGCAGGGTGCACCTTCCCTTCCTTTCGTGCCTCCGTCAAGCGGCCGGAGTGGCGATCGCGGACGAGCCCCCAACTTGTGAGATATATTGTTTGTGCTCACAATCACTACTCAGAGACTAAATCGTGGAAACAAGAAATGCTTTATTTGCGAGTCTGCAGAATCGGGTGCCTCTCCAAGTTGAGACACACCGAGCAAAGGAAAAACGTCTTGTTTTATACAATTCAGTATACAGTCTTTATTGATCGGACGCCTCCCCTTCTGACCCCTTCCAATCAGGGTACCGAGGTTCACAATCTTCCAACCCTCTCCTCCGTGCGTCATCAATCATTCCCTCTCCTCCCACATCATACATCGCATGTACATTTAAATTAGGTTCTTTGTCATGAGGGGCGTAAAGTTAATATTCATTTAACTTATTAAGCATGCGCAGTATCTGTGCCCTAACCTAATTAATTGCCTTTGACCTAAAGAATAGCTTCTGCGTTGTCAGCTACATTCCTTACCTCATCTTGTTATGGGACAATGTTATCAACAGCTCTGAAGGTCTGACTGTTTGTTCGAATCACAAGGTTCGTGTTTCCAGTTACTCAGCCCATCACAAGGTCGGTGACTACAACCGTTCGGCCCCTCACAATGGTGGTTTAATCATCTTATCCCTCACAGAAGGGTCTCTCATTCCTTCTATCCAGAGATGCTGCCTGTCCTCCTGAGTTACTCCAGTATGTTGTGTCTATCTTTGCTAATAATAAGTAGTTTAACAAGCAACGATCTTCATTACTTAAACATAATGTTGAGAATAAGTGAGACCTGAGATGAATGCAAGTGGAATTTAATTCAATCTAATTTAATTTAGAAGACAATGAATTGTAGTTGGAACCCCATCAATAATTAATAACATTATGTTGCACTTGTTCAGGCTTTACGTAATGTTTTAATGTTTACAGAAGTATTCATGAAATACGTCTCAATGTGACTTAAATTTAAGAAGCAACTGTTAGCACATGGAGTCCTGTGCAGTAAGCGATGTATTTACATGTGGAGCCTCTTTCATCTAGTCTTTGGGCAACATCTTACAGGCTATTAGAGAAAAGATTGGGCTAATAATTAATCTTGCGTTGCAATATATATAGATTGGAAGTTTGAGCTTCAGTTGCAAGTAATATTTTCCTGTCCATTTTTTAATTGATGGTCAGATCATTATTCAAAGCTTGTCCCCAATTTTTTCAACAATAATCTTGATGGAGAAAGGTTTTCACCATAAATCTTTGCCTTCCAAGCTGTATAAATTGTGAGGCGTTGCTTTTGTAAAATTAAAACAGTGATTAGACCTTTTTAATTTCCCATTGGCGGTAAAGCACTTGGGGGACATCTTAAAATCATAAAAGGCATCATGTTTAGTTTAGTTTTAGTTTGGAGATACTGCGCGCAAAGAGGCCCTTTGGCCCACCGAATCCGCGCCGACCAGCGATATCTGAACACGAGCACTATCCTGCACACTAGATATAGTTTCCAATTTTTACCGAACCCAATTATGGATGGGTGGGAGGAAACCAGAGCACCCGGAGAAAACTCACGCGGTCTCGGAGTGAACGGACTTGTCTTTATACAGACAGTACCCATAGTCAGGACCGAACCTGGGTCTCTGGCGTTGTAAGGCAGCAACCCTGCCATTGTGCCACTCCATGTCTCTGGTTTATACATTATCCAGTGCCTTGATAGGTAAAGTAAACAAGGGGGTGCAGAAAGACACAATATTTTACGGCAATATTTGAATCTTGTTAATCGCAGCTGCACTTGAAGCTCTATCTAAAGATTAGGAAGTAGGCATTTAATACTGGTGCATGTAAGAATTTCTCACAATCAGTGATAACACTCTGGAATTGATTACCTCAGACGGTTGTGGAGGCCAGATCACTGGTAAAATTTAAAGAGGAAGTAAATACAGATGAGAAAGATCAGGACATTGAGAGCAATGGGAGATTGGCACAGAAGAGGAGGTGAGACCTGGGGCAGATCAGTCATGATCATACCGAATGGTGGGTAAGTAGGCTTCACAAGCTACATGGCTATTCCTGCACCTAGATTCATATGTTATTATGTTGTTGGGGCAGGGTCATTGTGAATTAAGGCTGGGGGGAGGGGGATTGGAAGTGGGGTTGGAAGGTGCAATGGGAGATGTAGGAAAGAACTGTAGATAAAGTCGAAGGTATACACAAAATGCTGAAATAAACTCTGCAACTCAAACCTCTGCCACGAGCAAATAATAATGATACCGATCCGCTGACGTGAATTGCTCCTTGACTCAGACCCTGCCTTTCATTAACATAAACCTCCCATTGCACAAAATCCTGGAGTAACTGAGTAGGACAGGCAGCCTCTCTGGAGAGAAGGAATGGGTGATGTTTCGGGTCTTGATGTTTCTCTCCAGAGATGCTGCCTGTCCCACTGAGTTACTCCAGTATTTTGTGCAATAGGAGGTTTCTGTTAATGGAAATCAGGGTCGGAGTCAAGGAGTAATTCACATCAGCGGATCGGTACCATAATTATTTGCTCGTGGCCGAGGTTTGGGTTGCAGAGTTGCACAGCATAGAAACATGCCCTTTCACCAACCATCGTGGCTATCTGTAATATTCCCAATTCCTTACATTAATTCCAAATCCCGCTATGCTTTGTTCATTTAAAACCTGCCCAGATGCACCTTAAATACTTACAGTTCCTGCTTCCAGAATCTCCTGGCAGCTCATTGTAAGTACTAACTTTGCAACGTGTGATAAAAGTTAGCCCTCAAATCATCTTAAACCCCCTCCTTCTCACCTTAAACCTAATTTTCGACATCCCTAACCTGGGACATCCTTGACTGGACTTTACCTTGCTGGCTTTACCTTGCATTAAACATGATTCCCTTATCATGTATCTGTACATTGTAAATGGATTGACTGTAATCATGTATTGACTTTCTGCTGACTGGGTTGGCATGCAGCAAAAAGCTTTTCACTGTACCTCAGTGCACGGGACAATAAATTAAACCAAAAAGCGTCTTGTTGATTACCCTATCTATGCCTCTCATAATTTTACATACTTTCAGCACACTAAAATTTATCCTTCACTGGAGCAAGTCTACCCAATCTCTCTTCATAACTCATTAATCCAGGCAGCATCATTGTGATTTTCTTCTGTACCCTCTCTTGTGCAATCACACCTTTCCTGTAGAGTTGCAACCAATACTACGTACACAACTCCAAGTGCACCCGAACCAACGTTCAACACAATTGTAGCATGACGTCCAAACTCTTGAGCAGGGGGAAATGTGTGTTCAGGGTCCTGATGGAGATGTGGTTTGGGTAGTCAGAAGATTCTAAAGTAGATCTGCTTCAAGGTCTTAATTTAATTGGCACTAATCTGTAGCCTGTTCTGACTGCTGGATTGCATGGACGAGAATGTGTTATGGCAAGTTGTCTTTAAGCATCATTGAACCAGGCCATAAAAGACTACTTCTACAGGATTGGCCAAACCATCTCAAGGCAAATGCTTGCACATGAATCCCGTGCCATTCAATACATTTCTAAGCGTTTTGTACTGAGCCCTTGTAACCCAACGCTGTGAAAGTTAAACCTCTTTGCCCAGCAGACTTTGTTTGATGCCACAAGGACCTCTGCTGTGCAATCTTGCTGTTCTGGTGAATCATATCTTCAATGCATTTGTACATTGTGCTACAGAAACTGGATTTCAGAACAGAATTTGCACATCAACAACAATGAAATTGAATAACAGCCATGTTTTTTTACAATAAGCGAGTTCGGTATCTCGATAAATGCAAGGAATCATGGGATTTGTCAAAGGTCATTCAGGATTTTTTTAAAAGCGAACGCAGCATTGTATAAACTGAATATATTGTTAACTATTCTACCAAGGATTTAATCTGGAACTCTGTCAGCTCAATAGCTTCATTTCTTGTTCTGCTGTTCGCACACAATTTACACAGTCCTAGTTCTAGTTCAGTTCATTAATCTTCAATTAGGAGATATTCAAAAATTTAAAGAATTTATTATTTTCATTTAATCCTTAATGTGTTTGCTACTGGAATAAGAAAATATTACTTGTGTTTGAAATATTTTATCTATATTCATAATTTATGTGTAAAAATATATTTAATCTGAGGCAGGCAGCGACCGTATCAGTGTGATGTGGGCTGATGCTTTACCTACAGGCGGTGTGATTGTACCGTTAAGGCAAAGATTCATCTCCGAGGAAAACTGAATACAGGGTTGGCCCTGTGAAGGAGTCGCCAATCCGATATACCACATTTAACTATGAAATGCCTGCAATTTAGTATAGGTTAGATTGAGTGGAGAGTCTGTGCTGTTCCAAGTTTGCGGTGGTTGCAGTGTGTTTCCCCCAGCCATCTCGCCCAGTGCACGTTGGCCAGCACGGTTTGCCAGCCCTTGTTAGTAGAGGCTCTTTGTGCAGGTGCGACCCGAAACCCAAAGGTTTTGTGGAGGTTCTGCGTTAGGATCGGGCACACAGCGAGCTAGTGAGTGGGATGTCAGATCAGATCAACCCAGGTTGCCGAGTGGCCGAAAGGCAGTATTAATGGGTTGTTATTAAACTGTTGCGTCTGTGCAGCGTCGGCAGCTCTCTCTCTCCCACATCCCTCTCCCCAACTGTCGACAAAGTCTGACTGAGAAAATGCTCCCACTTCTATTATGGGTTGGCTCCGGGTTTGCCCCCTCGCTGCGGCGGACGGTGCCTCCTACAAATAGAGCGAGAACAGGCCCCTTCAGCTGAGGAGCTGCAGCCCACTCCTCAGTTACGTCTCTAGTTTGGCTGTGGTTCAAATGGCTGCAAATTCTCATAATTATCACCGCCCGGTCACCGGGACCCGGCTCCCAACTGTGAGCCCTGACAGACTGGAACAAACCCCACAGGTTATTTCCAACCTACCCCCACACAGCACATTCTCCTTGTTCCCTCAATCCAGGAAGATTGTTTAGATAGGAATGTAAGGACAGTCTTAAATTGGTTGACCACACAATTTATAATTTGTGTAAATCAATATTGAATTTGAATGGCTGTGACTCAGGCTAATGCCAGGGATTTGATATTTGACAGGATTTTTTCCAGGCATTCTTGCATTTTCAAGGCTGGTGCTGTATTGAGTCAATAATTTAAATAGATCCAATTATGGATTTGTGCAGCCTGCAGTACTCTGTGGCCTACTGCTGACATATTTGACATATACATTTAGTTATAAATCTCATTGAAATGAATATGCAGGTCTGTACATACACAGGTGCTCAGCTGGCACATACGTTTTTTTCCGGAATGACCCATGACCTGGGCATGCGCAGTTGAGTATAGGAGCAGGGAGGTTCTACTGCAGTTGTACAGGGTCTTGGTGAGACCACACCTGGAGTATTGCGTACAGTTTTGGTCTCTTAATCTGAGGAAAGATATTCTTGCCATAGAGGGAGTACAGAGAATGATCACCAGACTGATTCCTGGGATGTCAGGACTTTCATATGAAGAAATTTACAAAATTCTTAAGGGGTTGGACAGGCTAGATGCAGGCAGATTTTTCTAAGGGGTTGGACAAGCTTGATGCAGGAAGAATGTTCCCGATATTGGGGAAGTCCAGAACAAGGGGTCACAGTTTAAGGATAAGGGGGAAATCTTTTAGGACCGAGATGATGAAACATTTTTCACACAGAGAGTGGTGAATCTCTGGAATTCTCTGCCACAGAAGGTAGTTGAGGCCAGTTCATTGGCTATATTTAAGAGGGAGTTAGATGTGGCCCTTGTGGCTAAAGGGATCAGGGGGTATGGAGAGAAGGCAGGTACAGGATACTGAGTTGGATGATCAGCCATGATCATATTGAATGGCGGTGCAGGCTCGAAGGGCCGAATGGCCTACTCCTGCACCTATTTTCTATGTTTATATGTAATACCGAACTCGCTTTTTATTCATCCATTGTCAAAATGAAATTGCTATTCGTTTTTTGGATTTAATTTGTAGAATACTCGGGAGAGATGGTGCTTCACAGTGCCAGAGACCGGGTTTCGATCCTGACCTCTGGTGCTGTCTGTGTGGACTTTGCACATTCTCCCAATGACTGCATGGATTTCCTCCAGGTGCTCTGGTTTCCTACCATAGAATTAGAATTAGAATTAGAATTACCTTTATTGTCATTCAGACCTTACGGTCTGAACGAAATTTCGTGCCTGCAGTCCTACATACAATAATACAATAATAAAGTACAATAAATACAAATTAACATCCACCACAGTGAGTCCACCAAGCACCTCCTCACTGTGGTGGAGGCAAAAATCTTAGGGCTGCAGTCTCTTCCCTCCTCTTCTCCCTCTGCGCTGAGGCGCTACCCCGCCGGGCGATGGTACAAACAGTCCCGCGGCTCACCGAACCCCGCAAAACCCCGCAAATACCATATCCCAAATACGTGCAGGTTTGTAGGTTAATTGGCCTCTATAAAATTGCTGCCTAATGTGTCAGGACTGAGATAACACAGCTCTAGTGGGAACGAATGATTGGAAGTCAACGTTGACTTTGTCGGACCACTTCTATGCTGAATGTCTAAACTAAACTACATTTTTGAAATATAGGCCATGATACCTGAACAATAGGTACCATTCTGTCTCTGCCATGCTAAACTGCAATCATAATTTCCCCATGACACAACTCAGGACTGAACCATCAGGCAAATGTACCTCTCAATCCATCTGGTGCTGAAATAAATAATTAAACATATCCTGGATGAGGAACCAGTTAACTTGCCAATAAGTAGGCACTCTTTAAATTACAGGTTGTCAAACAAGTAATATATTAATTGCAATTAATGCCAGATTTAACAAAATTGCTGCAGCTCTCACCGCGTGATTAAACAATAATAGAATACCAATACTTTTGATGGTTTGATGATGTGGGAAGCTTTAAGCACCTGTCCCACTAGACGATTTTTTCGGCGACTGCCGGCGTCATATCAGTGTCGCCAAAAGATTTTGAACATTTCAAAATCCAGTGGCGACAAATAAAATGTTGAAAACTTGAAAAAAACATCGCGCGTCATACGTCATCGTGCCGCATCGCCGCCGCATCACGTCGCAAATTATTCGGTGATCTGATACGTCAATCAATTATGCCGGCAGTCGCCGAAAAAAATCGCCAAGTGGGACAGGCCCTTTACTGACATGCATGGACGTTGCCCAAGCATTCAACGCAGCTGCAGACCAGTTAGAGGGAATAGCTTTAAGGCGATAGGGCAAAGGTTTAAAGGAGATCTGTAGGGCAAGTGTGTTTTTTTTACGGAGAGAGCGGTGGGTGGTTTGTATGCACTGCCTTTATCCTATCCAAAAGTATCGTAACTGCCATGATCGTATCTGCATCCATGCCACCTCTGGTTGGGGTGGTGGTTGAAGTAGATATGACAGTGGCATTTCATAGGTTTTTGGATAGGAACATGGATATCCTAGAGATTGGAGGGACATGGGACACGTGCTGGCAGAGGAGGTAACTTTATTTTGGCATCACATTTGTACATAGGACAGAAAGCCAGAACAGGCCTTTCAGACCGGAATGGCTGTGCCCAAAATGATGCCAAGACCAATTATTATCTACCTGTACATAATCCATATTCCTCTTTTTCCTACCTATCCATATGCCTACCCAAACGTCTCTTAAATGCCACTATTATATCTACCTCAGCCACCACCCTCGGCAGCACGTTCCAGGTACTTACGACCTTCTGCTTAAACAAAAATTGCCCCGCGCATCTCCTTTAAACGTTATCTCTCTCATCTTAAACCTATGACCTTTAGTTTTGATTTTTCTATCCAAGGAAAAAGGTCCTCACTGTCTACTCTATCTATGCCACTTATAATTGTATATACTTCTAGCAGGTCTCCCCTCAATCTCTGGAGTTCCAGAGAAAATGATCCAAGTTGGTCCAATCTTTCCCTTTAGCTAATACCTTATAATCCAGGCATCATTCTGATAAACATCTTTGCAGAATCTCCTCATCCTTTGTGTAATGAGGCAACCAGAAATGTCCTCAATAATCCAAATATGGCCTAACCAAAGTCCTATAATACTGCATCATACTTCCTGACTCTTGCACTCAATGCTCCAACCCATGAAAGCAGGCATACCATGTGCCTTTTTTACCACTCTATATACTTGTGTTGGCACGTACAAGGAGTTATGGACTTGGGCCCCAAGACCCCTCTCTACCTCCCTTTGTGGAATTAATTGGGGCAGATGGCTGTGGCATTTTGTCATTTTGTATTTTAAAGTCACAGATTGACAGATTCTTCATTAGTACAGGTATCAGGGGTTATGGAGGGAAGGCAGGAGAATGGGTTTGAGAGAGAAAGATAGATCAGCCATGATTGAATGGTGGAGTACACTTGATGAACCGAATGGCCTAATTCTACTCCTAGAATTTATGAACAAATGTACATGAAAGCTGTTTAGGGTCAAGCTATTAACTCCATATTTTCCCCTTACTTCTGATCTCCTGAATTCCAACACCTGACACTTGCTTAGATTAAACACTATCTGCCATTTCTCCACCCATTTCTGCCGCTGACCCACATCCTGTTGTATACTTTGACAACCTTACCCTTAGTCCACAACCCCAACATTCTTGGTGTTGTCGGCAAACTTACTAAGCAACTGATCTACGTTTACATCCAAGTCATCAATATCTATCGCAAACAGCAGAGGTCCGAGCACAGATCCCTGCCAAACTCCACTGGTCACAGACCTGTTCTGATTATTGTCCTTTCACCACGACTCTCTGTCATCTGTCAGTAAACCCGTCCTACATCTATACAACCAAGGCATGGTTAATGCAAAGATAGACACAAAATGCTGGAGTAACTCGGGACAGGCAGCAACCCTGGAGCGAAGGAATGGGTGATGTTTCAGTGCGACCGTTCTTCAGACTGACCTGAAACGTCACCTATTCCTTCTCTCCAGAGAAGCTGCATGACCTGCTGAGTTACTCAAGGATTTGTGTCTATCTTCGGTTTAAACCAGCAACTGCAGTTCCTTCCTACACAAGTCATAGTTAATTCTGTGAAACCAAATCTTCTGGACGTGAGGCTCACCGGCTTAAAATTGCACGGATTTTCTGGGCCGAGGGGCCTAATCCTGTGCTGCACTGTTCTACAAATAGAAGATAGACACAATATGCTAGAGTAACTCAGCAGGACAGGCAGCATCTCTGGAGAATACATAACATTTTGGCTCGAGACCCTTCTTCAGACTGAGAGCCGGGGAGAGGGAAACTAGAGGTATGAAAAGGTGCAAAAAACAAATGAATGAAAGGTTTAAAAAGAACATATCAAAGCTGGCACCGAAGATCAGGGAAAGGTGGAGCCCACAATGGTCCATTGTTGGCTGTGGAGAGGTTGATAATGAGGGGATACAAACAGTGAAACCAAGCGAGATGACAGTGAAACTAGTAGGACGACTCGGGTGGAAGAGAGATGGAGAGAGACGGAATGTGAGGGTTACTTGAAATTAGAGAAATCAAATAAATACTGCTGTGTTGTAAGTTGCCCCAGTGAAATATGAGGTGCTGTTCCTCCAATTTGTTATTACGTGTCATAAGATCATAAGTGATTGGAACATAATTAGGTCATTCGGCCCATCAAGTCTGCTCTGCCATTCAATCGTCGCTGATCATGGCTGAGGTACAGTGAAAAGCTTTTGTAGCGTGCTACCCAGTCGGCAGAAAGACAGTATGTGAGTACAGTCGAGCCATTTGCAGTATACAGATGTGTTTAAGAAGGAACTGCAGTTGCTGGAAAATCGAAGGTACACAAAAATGCTGGAGAAACTCAGCGGGTGCAGCAGCATCTATGGTGCGAAGGAGATAGGCAACGTTTCGGGAATTTTTGTGTACCTGCAGTACATAGATGCATGATAAGGGAATAACGTTTAGTGCAAGGTGAAGCCAGCAAAGTCCGATCAAGGATAGTCCGAGTAGATTTAAAACAATAAATGGTTTTTATTCTCAGATGCTATTATTGCAGTTTAAATTTGTAGGGAGGGTGTGGATGATCAGAGCAGGAAGCAGATGCTGACAGGGTCTACCTGCTACCATGGTCACCACTTTTCTCCATTTCATTTCCCTTCTGCTTATTCCCTGCCAATGAAAGCCGGACTCACTGGGCAGTCATTGTCACTGATGCCGAAGATCTGAAATAAAGACAGAAATTGTTGCAGATACCAGCAGGTGAGGCAGCATCTGTGGAAAAGAAACAAAAGCTAATGTTGTGGTTTGCAGATCAAAAGAACACAAAGTGCTGGAGTAACACAGTGGTCAGGCTGAATCTCTGGATAGGTGACTTTTCGGGTCGGAACCCTTCTTCAGACTGATTGTGGGGAAGTGCGGGGGGTGGCGTGTGGGGAAGAAAGCTGGGAGAGAGGAGATGCAGAACACACTGTGGCAGATAGTAGGTAGACACAGGCAAGAGGGGTATATTACCTGCAATGCTTAGTCCTGCCTCTCCTTTCTTCCAGCTTTCGTTCACCACACCCACCCTCCAAAATCAGACTGAATTGGGACCCAACCCAAAACGTCACCTATCCATGTTCTCCCGAGATGCTGCCTGCCCTGCTGAGTTACTCTAGCACTTTGTGCCATTTTGTGTAAACCTGCATCTGCATTTCCTTGTTTCTACTCTATAGTTCGGATCCTCTGTCCCTTTTTCAGTCTGAACCATTGCTCGTTTCTCTGCTCGTGAATGCTGTCTGATCTGCTCTACGTTTCCCATTATGTCAGATATGTACTGAGCGCATCGTGAGAAGTGTAAGGCTAATTGAGAGTTGGAGATGACAAGGAGACATGCTGCTCATTCAGCTGTTAATGACACATTCAGCACTCACGGTACAGTGCAGGAGGATACGGTTTATGCTGGGACATCGGGAACCTGTGGGACAAATGTCCTTGACCCATTCAGCACTGAACCACAGATGGATCTTTCAGAAGAGTGCAATTAACATGCAATATAAATATAACACGTTCATTTGTATGCTTCAATAACACTTGTTAGCATTGATTAATTGAGAGTCCTATTATAAACATTGCCTCTTACGGCTGAAGCTTCAGATCAGGTACCAAGCTGCTATGTAATTGTGGGCTGGAAAACATAGCATTAGTGTTATACACTGGTATGCTTGCGAAATCGGGTCACCTTGGGTTACACACGTACATTTCAGTCGCCCTTATATGAACAAAATTTAAAAATATATAATTTAATTCTATATGAAGCTGACATCAGCTACCGTGATCTTTATTCTCCTTTTTCTATTGCATTAATGGTCCAATAATGCATTTTTCATAAGAATTTTTAACCCAGAATCTTTACATCATAAGCATGATTGTTTTATATATAATTCCGCCACATGTTTAAAATTGGTCTGTATTGTCCATTTGCATTGTTTCATAAACACGAATGTTGACTCCATTACATGATATTTCAGTTGTGAACAAAACAGAGTCATGTCGTTATACATTGTGGAAACTGGCCCTTCGGCCCAACATGCCCACACCGACCAACGCGTCCCACCTTCACTAGTCCCACCTACCTGCGTTTGGCCCATATCGCTCTAAACCTGTCCTCTCCATGTACCTGTCCACATATTTCTTAAACGTTGGAATAGTACCTGCCCCAACTACCTCCTCCAGCAGCTCGTTCCATACACTCACCACTCTATGTATGAAAAAGTTATTCCTCAGATGTCTATTAAATCTTTCTCCCCTCACCTTAAACCTATGTCCTCTGGTTCTCGATTCTCCTACTCTGGGCCAGAAATTCTATGCGTCTACACGATCAATTCCTCACATGATTTTCTACAACTTATCCTCCTCCACTCTAAGGAATAGAGTTCAACCTTCCCCTATAGCTCAACCTACTCAACCTTCCCATATAGCTCAGGCACATGCGTCCTGGCAACATCCTCATTAAAATACATGCTTTACATTCTTGACGTAGACTTTGCTATTTGACTAAAATTGTGTATCAACATTGATATAAAATGCAGTTTCCATTTAAAAAATGCTGGGGAAATGATGCTTGTGGTCTTCAGAAAGCATGTGGCAGGAATCTGCTGGTATAACTCTGCTGCTTTGCACTGAGCCAAGTTCACAATGACTTCAGATCACAGCCAGTTTTGCCAAATCAATGCATTTCTTTTTCCAAGCAAAACCTTATTCCAATACTCTCAGTTGTCATGTTGTGGTAAAATAATGAGTGTATTGTCACTTTCCAGGTTTAGTATGTGTTAGCTGCATTCAGAGATCAGCCAACTGTAGCAGGTTGCATTAAAATCCAGGTCAATACTTGAAGCGTTGGAAATACTGATTAATATACTGCTATTCCCTCAGCCTTTCTGTCTCATTAGTGCGGATCAACGCTGCAGTCAGATCAATACAAGACAGGTGTCAACTTAACTCCCTGTTTGACACACAACTTACTATGCTGCAATCTACTTTTTTTTAGAAGACATTTGTGGTTAAGGTATAATGGGAACTGTTCCATCTGTTTGGTCACAATATTAGCTGAGGTCCAATTGCTCATGTTAATGAGGTGGGAGTGAAGTTATAGGCAAGAAGTCTAGAGATGGGGATATTTTCTTTAGCTCTTGCTGACTGTCATAGATGGGTAATCTATGTGAATAGTGTAAGATCCACAGGAGATCCTTCTTCCCTGTGGCTATCAAACTGTACAACTTCTCCCCCTTCTGTAGTGGGGTAGACTGACTCCCATCTCCATCCCCCACGTCCCCAATCTTTGCACATCCCCAATCCTTTCCACTCGCCACTATTATTTCATGTTTCATGTATATTGTGTTTTATGACTGTTGGCAGATCAATTTGGGATATATAAAGTTCTATCGTATCATTATCATATTATATTGTATGATGGTACTTGCATGTGGATTTTGACAGTGTACAGGTGGATTTTTATATTACATAGAATGTTTTAAAATGTACTTCTTTGACTATATGTTTCTCGACCAGTCTATTCCCACCTCAGATGCTGCCTGACCCATTGAGTTCCTCCAGTACTTGGTGTGTTTCTCATTCCTCCTTATAGTGTTGAATTGTATTCAATGACACTGATGGCATCAATGAGTTTACCAGCCAGGGGTTATTGAACTGACCTTGTGTGGTTTCACAAGCAGGAGAGCATCTGTTCCTTCACAATTCTGTATTTCTATGTAATCCAGGGATTTACTGCATCGTGTCATACAGCGTGGAAACAGGTCATTCTGCCTAACTTGCCCACGCCGACCAACATGCCTCTAAACTAGTCCCACGTGCCTGCTTTTGGCCCTCTAAACTTACCTATTCATGTACCTGTCTAAATGCCTCATTGAGATGTGCCTGTCTCAACTACCTTTTCTGGCACTTTGTTCCATACACCCACCACCCTTTGTGTAAAAAAGTCATCCCTCAGGTCCTCCTCACCTTAACCCTATGTCTACTGATTCTTGATTCCCTTACACTGGGCAAAATACTACCTTTACCCGATCTATTCCTCTCATGATTTGGGACACATCTGTAAGATCACCCCTCATAATCCTACTCTCCAGGGAATAAAGTCCTAGCTCTCTCAACCTCCCCCTAGAGCTCTGTTCCACGAGTCCTGTGTATTGTTGAAACTTCTGTAGATACTGTCCACAGGAAAATTAGATGAACATGCAGAAAAATGAAATAAACAACAAATCAAAATATAAACATCTCAATTCTGGGCCTCTGCTAATCATCAGACAAAAGTAGCTCAGGACATGAGAACAAAGAGTCAATGAAGAAATAAGGCAGCACAGTGGTGCAGCAGGTAGAGGTGCTGCCTCACAGAGCCAGAGATTTGGGTTCGACCCTAACGTCGGTTGCTGTCTGTGTGGAGTTTGTACGTTCTCCCTGTTACCACAGGGGTTTCTTCTAGTTGCTCCAGACATATCCCACATCCCAAAGAAGGTGTGGGTTTGTAGGTTAATTGGCCTCTGTAAAATAAATAGCCCTTAATGTGTAGGGAGAGGATGAGAAAGTGGGATAACTAGTGTGACGGTGATTGAAGGTCGGTGTTGATTCGGCCGGTCACAGGGCCTGTTTCCATGCTCTATCTATAAACTCTAAACTAAACGAATGGGAATTGATGAGGTCACTTGATGAGGTCACGGGGGTCACAAGGGGCCCGTTTATGAGGTCAGGGGACAATTGGTGTGGTGACAGTTACGTCCCTGCTCCAGCCCACAGTCAACTGGACGAACTATCAGTGAAGATGTGGAGCGAGAATGTATTGCTTTTTATTCTGGGCATTCTGTTTATAATAGGCGGCTTGCCCAACTTCCTAAACCAGGACGGCTGGGCTAACTGCTCGGGCAAAGCCCCCTGCTCACTGGCCTTCCTATCGAACAATCCGCTCAGCCTGCGTTGCCCGAGTGCCACAGAAGTACCAGAAGGCTCCGTGTACTGGCAGTACCAGGACCTCAGCCAGCCTCAAGCCCAACCCAGCACCTTCATCAGATCCGGGCACTTGACGGTGTACCAAGGGCCGATGGGCGATCTGGGAAGCCGAGCCAATCTACATCGAGGCTCCTTGATCATGGACACGGCGAAGACCTCAGACACGGGCCTGTACCTGTGTAAGTCGGCTAATTCCACCCTAGCCGCCTACCAGGTGGATGTGCAGGACTCGTCTATGGTTTACGTGTCCCACCAAGGGCTGGGGGAGAGCATTCTGTCAAACCGGAGCCTGAGGGTGAACTTGGGCTCTTCCCAGCACATGGTCAAGCTCTACACCCGCTGGGGACCATGGCAGGAATGTAACCGGTGTAACGTAATAGGGGAGCAGAAGGTTTCTGCTACGCCAAACGTAGCGACATCGTCAAGGATGAGGACCAGGACGAGGACGATGCACTGGAGGTGAATGGCGTCACATTGCCCTGCGGCCTAATGGAGCTGCTCATTGAGCAGTCCTTGCCCCGGCGCGGCGCCGAGCTCTACTACCAATGGTGCCGCCAGCCGTGCAAGATGGAGGAACAAACATTGGAGATCGCAACCAATCTTCTGTTGTTGGAGATTGGCGAATGGTGGCGGTGGTGGTGTGGTCGGGAGCCTGTGTTCGATTGGATGGAGCCTCGAACAAGTCTTCTGCAGTCTATGTACCACGGCATCCGTGACAACGCCCGGATGACATGCCCGGGGGCGTCGGTGTACACGACCGTTCTATGGCAGCGCGATTCCACCTTTATCACCCAAGGTGGCAACAGTGACGGGAGACACCGGCTGGTCGACGCCATGGGCGGCATCTATGAAATCAAAAGCGTGATGCTCTCCGACCGCGGCAACTACCGCTGCTGGGTGCATGGGCGCAGGGTTGCCTCCTTCCACCTCGAGGCGCCCGAGAAGCCATTGGTACACCGCCGCGTCAACCGGCGACTGCTCAAATGCGTAACAATCATCGTCGGCAAGCTCGCCATGGTCTTTGTAATCAGCGCCGTGGTTGAGATATTACACAACTAGATCTTCGACTTCAACTGCCTCCTCAAGACCACATAAATACCACGAGACATAGGGGCAGAATTAGGCCCATTTCCGCCATTCTATCGCGGCTGATTCATTTTTCCTCCTCAACAAAATTCTTCTGCCCTCTCCCCGGAATCTTTTATCATTAATAATTACATATCCATATCCCAAGGACTTGGCCTCACATGCCCCAGGCCATGGATGACGCAGCTGGGCTGCAGCAGCAGGGGCAAATGTGCAACTGGGCTGCGTTGGCTCCAGTGGAGCTGCAGTATGAATAACATTGGTGCACGTGGGCTGCTTTAGGGAAAACAATCTGCTGCATGATAGAGTGCCGACTGCATTGCTGCTGTGCCAGTGACCATGCTGCATTGGAGCACATTGGGAGCAATGCCACCACCACCAGCGAGACTGGGACATGTATTGGAAGAATGGCACCCTAGGGTACTGAAAGAACTGCAGTGGCTGGTAAGATCGAAGGTAGACACAAAATGCAGCATCTTTGGAGAGGGGTCGAGAACCTTCTGATGTCAGGGGAGCGGATAGGTCATAAAGTCATAAGTACTCGGAGAAGAATTAGGCCATTCGGCCCATCAAATCTACTCCACCATTCAATCATGGCTGATCTATCTCTACCTCCTAACCTCATTCTCCTGCCTTCTCCCCATAACCCCTGATACCCATACTAATCAAGAATCGATCTATCTCTGCCTTAAAAATATCCACTGACTTTGTCTCCACAACCCTCTGTGGCAAAGAATTCCACAGATTGACCACCCTCTGGCTAAAGACATTTCTCCTCATCTCCTTCCTAAAAGAACGTCCGAGACTGTGGGTAGGAAAAGAAGAGAGTGGAACTAGTGGCAGAACTGAGAAGGTGTGTGTGGTGAGGGGTGAAATGAAGAGAGAGAGAGCTAGGGCTATCTGAAGTTAGAGAAGTAAATGTTCATACTGCTGGGGTGTAAACTACCCAAGTGAAATACGGTGCATTCAGAAAATATTCAGACCCTTTAACTTTTTCCACATTTTGTTACGTTACAGCCCTAATCATTTTTTTTAATCATCAATCTACACAGGTATTTAGAAATGTTTGAAAAGGAAATAAAAAGAAATAACTGAAATATCACATTTACATAAGTATTCAGACCTTTCAGATTGTCAGATTGAATGGAGAGCGTCGATGCACAGCTATTTTCAGGTCCCTCCAGAGATGTTCGATCGGGTTCAATTACGGGTTCTGGCTGGGCCACTCAAGGACATTCACATACTTGTCATGGCCACTCCTACGTTGTCTTGGCTATGTGCTATTGGAAGGTGAACCTCCGCTCCAGTCTGAGGTCCAGAATGCTCTGGAGCTGGGTTTCATCAAGGATCTCGCTGTGCTTTGTCTGTTCCACTTTCCCTGGATCCTGATTAGTCTCCTGCCGCTGAAAAAACATCCCCACAGCCTGATGCTGCCACCACCATGCTTCACTGTGGGTATGGTATTGGCCAGGTGATGAGCGGTACCCGGTTTCCTCCAGACGTGATGCTTGGCATTCAGGCCAAAGAGTTCAATCTTGGTTTCATCAGACCAGATAATCTTGTTTCTCATGCCTTTGGCAAACTCCAAGCGGGCTGTCATGTGTATTTTACTGAGCAGTGGCTTCCGTCTGGCCATGATTGGTGGAGGACTGCATATATAGTTGTCCTTCTGGAAGGTTCTATCATTGCCACAGTGGAATTCTGGTGCTATGTCAGAGCTCCATCAGGTTCTTGGTCACCTCCCAGACCAAGGCCCTTCTCCCCCGATTGCTCGGTTTGCCCGGGCGGCCAGCTCTATGAGGAGTCCTGGTGATCCCAAAGTTCTTTCATTTAAGAATGACGGAGGCCACGGTGCTCTTCTGGACCTGCAATGCTGCAGAA